>NC_088224.1:6020946-6055946 GCF_036934945.1 Oncorhynchus masou masou
TTATGGATCCCCATTAGTTCCTGCCAAGGCAGCAGCTACTCTTCCTGGGGTTTATTATGGATCCCCATTAGTTCCTGCCAAGGCAGCAGCTACTCTTCCTGGGGTTTATTATGGATCCCCATTAGTTCCTGCCAAGGCAGCAGCTACTCTTCCTGGGGTTTATTATGGATCCCCATTAGTTCCTGCCAAGGCAGCAGCTACTCTTCCTGGGGTTTATTATGGATCCCCATTAGTTCCTGCCAAGGCAGCAGCTACTCTTCCTGGGGTTTATTATGGATCCCCATTAGTTCCTGCCAAGGCAGCAGCTACTCTTCCTGGGGTTTATTATGGATCCCCATTAGTTCCTGCCAAGGCAGCAGCTACTCTTCCTGGGGTTTATTATGGATCCCCATTAGTTCCTGCCAAGGCAGCAGCTACTCTTCCTGGGGTTTATTATGGATCCCCATTAGTTCCTGCCAAGGCAGCAGCTACTCTTCCTGGGGTTTATTATGGATCCCCATTAGTTCCTGCCAAGGCAGCAGCTACTCTTCCTGGGGTTTATTATGGATCCCCATTAGTTCCTGCCAAGGCAGCAGCTACTCTTCCTGGGGTTTATTATGGATCCCCATTAGTTCCTGCCAAGGCAGCAGCTACTCTTCCTGGGGTTTATTATGGATCCCCATTAGTTCCTGCCAAGGCAGCAGCTACTCTTCCTGGGGTTTATTATGGATCCCCATTAGTTCCTGCCAAGGCAGCAGCTACTCTTCCTGGGGTTTATTATGGATCCCCATTAGTTCCTGCCAAGGCAGCAGCTACTCTTCCTGGGGTTTATTATGGATCCCCATTAGTTCCTGCCAAGGCAGCAGCTACTCTTCCTGGGGTTTATTATGGATCCCCATTAGTTCCTGCCAAGGCAGCAGCTACTCTTCCTGGGGTTTATTATGGATCCCCATTAGTTCCTGCCAAGGCAGCAGCTACTCTTCCTGGGGTTTATTGTGGATCCCCATTAGTTCCTGCCAAGGCAGCAGCTACTCTTCCTGGGGTTTATTATGGATCCCCATTAGTTCCTGTCAAGGCAGCAGCTACTCTTCCTGGGGTTTATTATGGATCCCCATTAGTTCCTGTCAAGGCAGCAGCTACTCTTCCTGGGGTTTATTATGGATCCCCATTAGTTCCTGCCAAGGCAGCAGCTACTCTTCCTGGGGTTTATTATGGATCCCCATTAGTTCCTGCCAAGGCAGCAGCTACTCTTCCTGGGGTTTATTATGGATCCCCATTAGTTCCTGCCAAGGCAGCAGCTACTCTTCCTGGGGTTTATTGTGGATCCCCATTAGTTCCTGCCAAGGCAGCAGCTCGTCTTCCTTGGGTTTGTTATGGATCCCCATTAGTTCCTGTCAAGGCAGCAGCTACTCTTCCTGGGGTTTATTATGGATCCCCATTAGTTCCTGCCAAGGCAGCAGCTACTCTTCCTGGGGTTTATTATGGATCCCCATTAGTTCCTGTCAAGGCAGCAGCTACTCTTCCTGGGGTTTATTATGGATCCCCATTAGTTCCTGCCAAGGCAGCAGCTACTCTTCCTGGGGTCCAAAAGGCAAAAACTAAAATGAAATACAACAGTGCATCATATAACATTATTACAACACTACATATCTACAATATAACATGTATAATACCACTATACATACAGTATGTGTGTGTTGTTGTCTGTGTCGCTGTGGGTTTTCCCATGAGTCCCCATGTGGAGGAACAGGGTCAGACAGTGGAACTGTTTAGAGGAACAGGGTCAGACAGTGGAACTGTTTACCCATGAGTCCCCATGTGGAGGAACAGGGTCAGACAGTGGAACTGTTTACCCATGAGTCCCCATGTTGAGAGAACAGGGTCAGACAGTGGAACTGTTTACCCATGAGTCCCCATGTGGAGGAACAGGGTCAGACAGTGGAACAGTTTACCCATGAGTCCCCATGTGGAGGGACAGGGTCAGATAGTGGAACTGTTGAGAGGAACAGGGTCAGACAGTGGAACTGTTTACCCATGAGTCCCCATGTGGAGGAACAGGGTCAGACAGTGGAACAGTTTACCCATGAGTCCCCATGTGGAGGAACAGGGTCAGACAGTGGAACAGTTTACCCATGAGTCCCCATGTGGAGGGACAGGGTCAGACAGTGGAACTGTTTTCCCATGAGTCCCCAGGAACAGGGTCAGACAGTGGAACTGTTTTCCCATGAGTCCCCATGTGGAGGAACAGGGTCAGACAGTGGAACTGTTTACCCATGAGTCCCCATGTGGAGGAACAGGGTCAGACAGTGGAACTGTTTACCCATGAGTCCCCATGTGGAGGAACAGGGTCAGATAGTGGAACAGTTTACCCATGAGTCCCCATGTGGAGGAACAGGGTCAGACAGTGGAACTGTTTACCCATGAGTCCCCATGTGGAGGAACAGGGTCAGATAGTAGAACTGTTTTCCCATGAGTCCCCATGTGGAGGAACAGGGTCAGACAGTGGGACCGTTTTCCCATGAGTCCCCATGTGGAGGAACAGGGTCAGACAGTGGAACTGTTTTCCCATGAGTCCCCATGTGGAGGAACAGGGTCAGACAGTGGAACTGTTTAGAGGAACAGGGTCAGACAGTGGAACTGTTTTCCCATGAGTCCCCATGTGGAGGAACAGGGTCAGACAGTGGAACAGTTTACCCATGAGTCCCCATGTGGAGGAACAGGGTCAGACAGTGGAACTGTTTACCCATGAGTCCCCATGTGGAGGAACAGGGTCAGACAGTGGAACTGTTGAGAGGAACAGGGTCAGACAGTGGAACTGTTTTCCCATGAGTCCCCATGTGGAGGAACAGGGTCAGACAGTGGAACAGTTTACCCATGAGTCCCCATGTGGAGGAACAGGGTCAGACAGTGGAACTGTTTACCCATGAGTCCCCATGGACTGGAGGAACAGGGTCAGACAGTGGAACTGTTTACCCATGAGTCCCCATGTGGAGGAACAGGGTCAGACAGTGGAACTGTTTACCCATGAGTCCCCATGTGGAGGAACAGGGTCAGAAAGTGGAACTGTTGAGAGGAACAGGACAGTCTGTTGAGACAGTGGAACTGTTTACCCATGAGTCCCCATGTGGAGGAACAGGGTCAGACAGTGGAACTGTTTACCCATGAGTCCCCATGTTGAGGAACAGGGTCAGATAGTGGAACTGTGGAGAGGAACAGGGTCAGACAGTTGAACTGTTTACCCATGAGTCCCCATGTGGAGGAACAGGGTCAGACAGTGGAACTGTTTTCCCATGAGTCCCCATGTGGAGGAACAGGGTCAGACAGTGGAACTGTTGAGAGGAACAGGGTCAGACAGTGGAACTGTTGAGAGGAACAGGGTCAGACAGTGGAACTGTTGAGAGGAACAGGGTCAGACAGTGGAACTGTTGAGAGGAACAGGGTCAGACAGTGGAACTGTTGAGAGGAACAGGGTCAGACAGTGGAACTGTTGAGAGGAACAGGGTCAGACAGTGGAACTGTTGAGAGGAACAGGGTCAGACAGTGGAACTGTTGAGAGGAACAGGGTCAGACAGTGGAACTGTTGAGAGGAACAGGGTCAGACAGTGGAACTGTTGAGAGGAACAGGGTCAGACAGTGGAACTGTTGAGAGGAACAGGGTCAGACAGTGGAACTGTTGAGAGGAACAGGGTCAGACAGTGGAACTGTTGAGAGGAACAGGGTCAGACAGTGGAACTGTTGAGAGGAACAGGGTCAGACAGTGGAACTGTTTAGAGGAACAGGGTCAGACAGTGGAACTGTTGAGAGGAACAGGGTCAGACAGTGGAACTGTTGAGAGGAACAGGGTCAGACAGTGGAACTGTTGAGAGGAACAGGGTCAGACAGTGGAACTGTTGAGAGGAACAGGGTCAGACAGTGGAACTGTTGAGAGGAACAGGGTCAGACAGTGGAACTGTTGAGAGGAACAGGGTCAGACAGTGGAACTGTTGAGAGGAACAGGGTCAGACAGTGGAACTGTTGAGAGGAACAGGGTCAGACAGTGGAACTGTTGAGAGGAACAGGGTCAGACAGTGGAACTGTTTAGAGGAACAGGGTCAGACAGTGGAACTGTTGAGAGGAACAGGGTCAGACAGTGGGACTGTTGAGAGGAACAGGGTCAGACAGTGGAACTGTTGAGAGGAACAGGGTCAGACAGTGGAACTGTTGAGAGGAACAGGGTCAGACAGTGGAACTGTTGAGAGGAACAGGGTCAGACAGTGGAACTGTTGAGAGGAACAGGGTCAGACAGTGGAACTGTTGAGAGGAACAGGGTCAGACAGTGGAACTGTTGAGAGGAACAGGGTCAGACAGTGGAACTGTTGAGAGGAACAGGGTCAGACAGTGGAACTGTTGAGAGGAACAGGGTCAGACAGTGGAACTGTTGAGAGGAACAGGGTCAGACAGTGGAACTGTTGAGAGGAACAGGGTCAGACAGTGGAACTGTTGAGTGGAACTGGACCAGGGTCAGACAGTGGAACTGTTGAGAGGAACAGGGTCAGACAGTGGAACTGTTGAGAGGAACAGGGTCAGACAGTGGAACTGTTGAGAGGAACAGGGTCAGACAGTGGAACTGTTGAGAGGAACAGGGTCAGACAGTGGAACTGTTGAGAGGAACAGGGTCAGACAGTGGAACTGTTTAGAGGAACAGGGTCAGACAGTGGAACTGTTTAGAGGAACAGGGTCAGACAGTGGAACTGTTGAGAGGAACAGGGTCAGACAGTGGAACTGTTGAGAGGAACAGGGTCAGACAGTGGAACTGTTGAGAGGAACAGGGTCAGACAGTGGAACTGTTGAGAGGAACAGGGTCAGACAGTGGAACTGTTTAGAGGAACAGGGTCAGACAGTGGAACTGTTTAGAGGAACAGGGTCAGACAGTGGAACTGTTTAGAGGAACAGGGTCAGACAGTGGGACTGTTGAGAGGAACAGGGTCAGACAGTGGAACTGTTGAGAGGAACAGGGTCAGACAGTGGAACTGTTGAGAGGAACAGGGTCAGACAGTGGAACTGTTGAGAGGAACAGGGTCAGACAGTGGAACTGTTGAGAGGAACAGGGTCAGACAGTGGAACTGTTTAGAGGAACAGGGTCAGACAGTGGAACTGTTTAGAGGAACAGGGTCAGACAGTGGAACTGTTGAGAGGAACAGGGTCAGATAGTGGAACTGTTTTCCCATGAGTCCCCATGTGGAGGAACAGGGTCAGACAGTGGAACTGTTGAGGGGAACAGGGTCAGACAGTGGAACTGTTGAGAGGAACAGGGTCAGATAGTGGAACTGTTTACCCATGAGTCCCCATGTGGAGGAACAGGGTCAGACAGTGGAACTGTTGAGAGGAACAGGGTCAGACAGTGGAACTGTTGAGAGGAACAGGGTCAGACAGTGGAACTGTTGAGAGGAACAGGGTCAGACAGTGGGACTGTTGAGAGGAACAGGGTCAGACAGTGGAACTGTTTAGAGGAACAGGGTCAGACAGTGGAACTGTTGAGAGGAACAGGGTCAGACAGTGGAACTGTTGAGAGGAACAGGGTCAGACAGTGGAACTGTTGAGAGGAACAGGGTCAGACAGTGGAACTGTTGAGAGGAACAGGGTCAGACAGTGGAACTGTTGAGAGGAACAGGGTCAGACAGTGGAACTGTTTAGAGGAACAGGGTCAGATAGTGGAACTGTTTAGAGGAACAGGGTCAGACAGTGGAACTGTTGAGAGGAACAGGGTCAGACAGTGGAACTGTTGACTGGAACTGTGAGAGGAACAGGGTCAGACAGTGGAACTGTTGAGAGGAACAGGGTCAGACAGTGGAACTGTTTAGAGGAACAGGGTCAGATAGTGGAACTGTTTAGAGGAACAGGGTCAGACAGTGGAACTGTTTAGAGGAACAGGGTCAGACAGTGGGACTGTTGAGAGGAACAGGGTCAGACAGTGGAACTGTTGAGAGGAACAGGGTCAGATAGTGGAACTGTTTTCCCATGAGTCCCCATGTGGAGGAACAGGGTCAGACAGTGGAACTGTTGAGGGGAACAGGGTCAGACAGTGGAACTGTTGAGAGGAACAGGGTCAGAAAGTGGAACTGTTTACCCATGAGTCCCCATGGAACTGTTGAGGAACAGGGTCAGACAGTGGAACTGTTGAGAGGAACAGGGTCAGACAGTGGAACTGTTGAGGGGAACAGGGTCAGACAGTGGAACTGTTGAGAGGAACAGGGTCAGACAGTGGGACTGTTGAGAGGAACAGGGTCAGACAGTGGAACTGTTTAGAGGAACAGGGTCAGACAGTGGAACTGTTGAGAGGAACAGGGTCAGACAGTGGAACTGTTGAGGGGAACAGGGTCAGACCTTGGGACTGTTGAGAGGAACAGGGTCAGACAGTGGAACTGTTGAGAGGAACAGGGTCAGACAGTGGGACTGTTGAGAGGAACAGGGTCAGACAGTGGAACTGTTGAGAGGAACAGGGTCAGACAGTGGAACTGTTGAGGGGACCAGGGTCAGACAGTGGAACTGTTTAGAGGAACAGGGTCAGACAGTGGAACTGTTGAGAGGAACAGGGTCAGACAGTGGAACTGTTGAGAGGAACAGGGTCAGACAGTGGAACTGTTGAGAGGAACAGGGTCAGACAGTGGAACTGTTGAGAGGAACAGGGTCAGACAGTGGAACTGTTGAGAGGAACAGGGTCAGACAGTGGAACTGTTGAGAGGAACAGGGTCAGACAGTGGAACTGTTGAGAGGAACAGGGTCAGACAGTGGAACTGTTGAGGAGGAACAGGGTCAGACAGTGGAACTGTTGAGAGGAACAGGGTCAGACAGTGGAACTGTTGAGAGGAACAGGGTCAGACAGTGGAACTGTTGAGAGGAACAGGGTCAGACAGTGGGACTGTTGAGAGGAACAGGGTCAGACAGTGGAACTGTTGAGAGGAACAGGGTCAGACAGTGGAACTGTTGAGAGGAACAGGGTCAGATAGTGGAACTGTTTACCCATGAGTCCCCATGTGGAGGAACAGGGTCAGACAGTGGAACTGTTGAGAGGAACAGGGTCAGACAGTGGAACTGTTGAGGGGAACAGGGTCAGACAGTGGAACTGTTGAGAGGAACAGGGTCAGACAGTGGGACTGTTGACAGGAACAGGGTCAGACAGTGGAACTGTTTAGAGGAACAGGGTCAGACAGTGGAACTGTTGAGAGGAACAGGGTCAGACAGTGGAACTGTTGAGAGGAACAGGGTCAGACAGCGGGACTGTTGAGAGGAACAGGGTCAGACAGTGGAACTGTTGAGAGGAACAGGGTCAGACTGTGGAACTGTTGAGAGGAACAGGGTCAGACAGTGGAACTGTTGAGAGGAACAGGGTCAGACAGTGGAACTGTTTAGAGGAACAGGGTCAGACAGTGGAACTGTTGAGAGGAACAGGGTCAGACAGTGGAACTGTTGAGAGGAACAGGGTCAGACAGTGGAACTGTTGAGAGGAACAGGGTCAGACAGTGGAACTGTTGAGAGGAACAGGGTCAGACAGTGGAACTGTTTAGAGGAACAGGGTCAGACAGTGGAACTGTTTAGAGGAACAGGGTCAGACAGTGGAACTGTTTAGAGGAACAGGGTCAGACAGTGGAACTGTTGAGAGGAACAGGGTCAGATAGTGGAACTGTTTTCCCATGAGTCCCCATGTGGAGGAACAGGGTCAGACAGTGGAACTGTTGAGGGGAACAGGGTCAGACAGTGGAACTGTTGAGAGGAACAGGGTCAGACAGTGGAACTGTTTACCCATGAGTCCCCATGGAACTGGAGGAACAGGGTCAGACAGTGGAACTGTTGAGAGGAACAGGGTCAGACAGTGGAACTGTTGAGAGGAACAGGGTCAGACAGTGGAACTGTTGAGAGGAACAGGGTCAGACAGTGGGACTGTTGAGAGGAACAGGGTCAGACAGTGGAACTGTTGAGAGTTGAACAGGGTCAGACAGTGGAACTGTTGAGAGGAACAGGGTCAGACAGTGGAACTGTTGAGAGGAACAGGGTCAGACAGTGGGACTGTTGAGAGGAACAGGGTCAGACAGTGGAACTGTTGAGAGGAACAGGGTCAGACAGTGGGACTGTTGAGAGGAACAGGGTCAGACAGTGGAACTGTTGAGAGTTGAAACAGGGTCAGACAGTGGAACTGTTGAGGGGAACAGGGTCAGACAGTGGAACTGTTTAGAGGAACAGGGTCAGACAGTGGAACTGTTGAGAGGAACAGGGTCAGACAGTGGAACTGTTGAGAGGAACAGGGTCAGACAGTGGAACTGTTGAGAGGAACAGGGTCAGACAGTGGAACTGTTTAGAGGAACAGGGTCAGACAGTGGAACTGTTGTCCCAGAGGAACAGGGTCAGACAGAGGAACAGGGTCAGACAGTGGAACTGTTGAGAGGAACAGGGTCAGACAGTGGAACTGTTGAGAGGAACAGGGTCAGACAGTGGAACTGTTGAGAGGAACAGGGTCAGACAGTGGAACTGTTGAGAGGAACAGGGTCAGACAGTGGAACTGTTGAGAGGAACAGGGTCAGACAGTAGAACTGTTGAGAGGAACAGGGTCAGACAGTGGGACTGTTGAAAGGAACAGGGTCAGACAGTGGAACTGTTGAGGGGAACAGGGTCAGACAGTGGGACTGTTGAGAGGAACAGGGTCAGACAGTGGAACTGTTGAGAGGAACAGGGTCAGACAGTAGAACTGTTGAGAGGAACAGGGTCAGACAGTGGGACTGTTGAGAGGAACAGGGTCAGACAGTGGAACTGTTGAGAGGAACAGGGTCAGACAGTGGAACTGTTGAGAGGAACAGGGTCAGACAGTGGAACTGTTGAGAGGAACAGGGTCAGACAGTGGGACTGTTGAGAGGAACAGGGTCAGACAGTGGAACTGTTGAGAGGAACAGGGTCAGACAGTGGAACTGTTGAGAGGAACAGGGTCAGACAGTGGAACTGTTTAGAGGAACAGGGTCAGACAGTGGAACTGTTTAGAGGAACAGGGTCAGACAGTGGAACTGTTGAGAGGAACAGGGTCAGACAGTGGAACTGTTGAGAGGAACAGGGTCAGACAGTGGGACTGTTGAGAGGAACAGGGTCAGACAGTGGAACTGTTGAGAGGAACAGGGTCAGACAGTGGAACTGTTGAGAGGAACAGGGTCAGACAGTGGAACTGTTGAGAGGAACAGGGTCAGACAGTGGAACTGTTGAGAGGAACAGGGTCAGACAGTGGAACTGTTGAGAGGAACAGGGTCAGACAGTGGGACTGTTGAGAGGAACAGGGTCAGACAGTGGAACTGTTGAGAGGAACAGGGTCAGACAGTGGAACTGTTGAGAGGAACAGGGTCAGACAGTGGAACTGTTTTCCCATGAGTCCCCAGTGGAACTGTTGAGGAACAGGGTCAGACAGTGGAACTGTTGAGAGGAACAGGGTCAGACAGTGGAACTGTTGAGAGGAACAGGGTCAGACAGTGGAACTGTTTACCCATGGAACTGTTGAGAGGAACAGGGTCAGACAGTGGGACTGTTGAGAGGAACAGGGTCAGACAGTGGAACTGTTTAGAGGAACAGGGTCAGACAGTGGAACTGTTGAGAGGAACAGGGTCAGACAGTGGAACTGTTGAGAGGAACAGGGTCAGACAGGGTCAGACAGTGGGACTGTTGAGAGGAACAGGGTCAGACAGTGGAACTGTTGAGAGGAACAGGGTCAGACAGTGGAACTGTTGAGAGGAACAGGGTCAGACAGTGGAACTGTTGAGAGGAACAGGGTCAGACAGTGGAACTGTTGAGAGGAACAGGGTCAGACAGTGGAACTGTTGAGAGGAACAGGGTCAGACAGTGGAACTGTTTAGAGGAACAGGGTCAGACAGTGGAACTGTTTACCCATGAGTCCCCATGTGGAGGAACAGGGTCAGACAGTGGAACTGTTTACCCATGAGTCCCCATGTGGAGGAACAGGGTCAGACAGTGGAACTGTTTTCCCATGAGTCCCCATGTGGAGGAACAGGGTCAGATAGTGGAACTGTTGAGAGGAACAGGGTCAGACAGTGGAACTGTTTAGAGGAACAGGGTCAGACAGTGGAACTGTTTACCCATGAGTCCCCATGTGGAGGAACAGGGTCAGACAGTGGAACTGTTGAGAGGAACAGGGTCAGACAGTGGAACTGTTGAGAGGAACAGGGTCAGACAGTGGAACTGTTTAGAGGAACAGGGTCAGACAGTGGAACTGTTTACCCATGAGTCCCCATGTGGAGGAACAGGGTCAGACAGTGGAACTGTTGAGAGGAACAGGGTCAGACAGTGGAACTGTTTAGAGGAACAGGGTCAGACAGTGGAACTGTTTAGAGGAACCCATGAGTCCCAGTGGAACATGTGGAGGAACAGGGTCAGACAGTGGAACTGTTGAGAGGAACAGGGTCAGACAGTGGAACTGTTTAGAGGAACAGGGTCAGACAGTGGAACTGTTGAGAGGAACAGGGTCAGACAGTGGAACTGTTTACCCATGAGTCCCCATGTGGAGGAACAGGGTCAGACAGTGGAACAGTTTACCCATGAGTCCCCATGTGGAGGAACAGGGTCAGACAGTGGAACTGTTTTCCCATGTACATCAAGCTGTGACCCTTCCCACAAATATTCTGGATTCAATAAATGCTTACTTAAAGGCACAGTGCAGTCAAAAACGTGATTTTACCTGTGTTTTACATACACCGAGTATACAAAACATTAGGAACATGACATAGACTGACCAGGGGAATCCAGGTGAAAGCTATGATCCCTTATTGATGTCACTTGTTAAATCCACTTCAATCAGTGTCGATGAAGGGGAGGAGACATGTAGATGAAGGGGAGGAGACATGTAGATGAAGGGGAGGAGACGTGTGGATGAAGGGGAGGAGACGTGTGGATGAAGGGGAGGAGACATGTAGATGAAGGGGAGGAGACATGTAGATGAAGGGGAATAGACAAGTTGAAGAGGTATTTCTAAGCCTTTTAAAACAGTTGAGGCATGGACTGTGTATGTGTGCCATTCAGAAGGTGAATGGACAAGACAAAAGATTTAAGGGGCATTTGAACGAGGTTTGGTATCAGTGTGTATGAAGAATGGTCTATCACCCAAAGAAAATCCATCAGCCAACTTGACACCCCTGTGGAAGCATTGGATGAAACACGGGCCAGCAGCATTCCTGTGTGACGCGTTCGACACCGTGTGGAGTCCATCCCCCGACAATTTGAGGCTTTTCTGTGGGTAAAAGTACTCAGTTGTAGGAAGCTGTTCAAAATGTTTACTATACACAGTGTAGATAAAATTACACCCCTAAGTTTAAGAGCTGTTTGAAAAGACCGGCAAAAATATCAACCTGTTGTGTTGCGATGGAGCTTCGACCTGCCTGGTGACATCACCAGACGGTAAATTAGTTAATAGACCAATAAGAAAGAGAGTTCCAAACCTCTCTGCCAATAACAGCTAGTTTTCAGTTTTCCCCTCCACACTCAGACCCTTCTGAGACAGTCTAAATTATTGCTTGTGAAATTGCTCTTTGCTAAGAAGTTATTTTTGTTTCTTTTTGACCGTTTTAATTGAAAACAAATCACAGTAAGGTACTTCATTGCTACCCAGAAATAATTAGTTATTGAGATAAAAACGTCTTTCTTTGGATCTTAATAAAAGCTGCAGAAGGCTACAGGAATCAAACCAATATGAGATTAACCTTACCAGGATCAACTAAGATCACGAGGAATTGATAAGTTATATATTTCAAGAATCAATGGGCATAAAAAAAAATGGGATGTAGCAATGTCAGATTTTCCTCGGGGTTGCATGAGGTCACAGTATTGTTGTAGAGCATTATACAGTGGTTTTGGCAGAAAGCATCACACCATGGGAAAGTAGATTCTACCCTCCAGTGCTGGGATTGGTTTAAAAAGCTGAACTGGTCACTGCTGTGTGCTGACATTGGGTACTGCCTCTGATCTGGAGGACTCACTAAACAGAGAACATCCCTGGTCCTCCCTACTGCCTCTGATCTGGAGGACTCGCTAAACAGAGAACATCCCTGGTCGTCCCTACTGCCTCTGATCTGGAGGACTCACTAAACAGAGAACATCCCTGGTCGTCCCTACTGCCTCTGATCTGGAGGACTCACTAAACAGAGAACATCCCTGGTCATGCCTACTGCCTCTGATCTGGAGGACTCACTAAACAGAGAACATCCCTGGTCGTCCCTACTGCCTCTGATCTGGAGGACTCACTAAACAGAGAACATCCCTGGTCATGCCTACTGCCTCTGATCTGGAGGACTCACTAAACAGAGAACATCCCTGGTCGTCCCTACTGCCTCTATTCTGGAGGACCCCCTAAACAGAGAACATCCCTGGTCCTCCCTACTGTCTCTGATCTGGAGGACTCACGAAACAGAGAACATCCCTGGTCGTCCCTACTGCCTCTGATCTGCAGGACTCACTAAACAGAGAACATCCCTGGTCGTCCCTACTGTGTGTGTGTGTGTGTGTGTGTTGTGTGTGTTGTGTGTGTGTGTGTGTGTGTGTGTGTGTGTGTGTGTGTGTGTGTGTGTGTGTGTGTGTGTGTGTGTGTGTGTGTGTGTGTGTGTGTGTGTGTGTGTGTGTGTGTGTGTGTGTGTGTGTGTGTGTGTGTGTGTGTGTGTGTGTGTGTGTGTGTGTGTGTGTGTGTGTGTGTGTGTGTGTGTGGCCCTCGTGAGTTTCTCTCCCACCTGTTGATGCATACCCCTCAATTTGGCTGTCGTGACACACAGAGGGCTTGAGCTATCAGACTGCCTCAAAATACACTGCACAGCATACCCCAACAAACACTCAAGGTCACACACACACACACACACACACACACACACACGTGACACACACACACACACACACGTGACCAGGAGGCACACATGAGGCACACACCACACAGGCCAGCTGTTTTCACACCACGTGACACACACAGATGTTTCACACGTGATACACACATGTTTCCACACATGACACTGAGAACAAGAATATATGAGGCACTCCCATACATGTGTCCAGGAGGCATGAGGCCAGCGTGAGGTAAATGTTTCCATGAGGCCAGCGTGAGGTAAATGTGTCCCAAATGTTTCCAGGAGGCCAGCGTGAGGTAAATGTTTCCATGAGGCCAGCGTGACTAGGAGGCCAGCGTGAGGTAAATGTTTCCATGAGGCCAGCGTGAGGTGTCCAAGGCCAGCGTGTTGTTTCCATGAGGCCATGAGGTAAATGTTTCCATGAGGCCAGCGTGAGGTAAATGTTTCCATGAGGCCAGCGTGAGGTAAATGTGTCCAGGAGGCCAGCGTGAGGTAAATGTTTCCATGAGGCAATCGTGAGGTAAATGTTTCTATGAGGCCATCGTGAGGTAAATGTTTCCATGAGGCCAGCGTGAGGTAAATGTTTCCATGAGGCCAGCGTGTAAATGTCCATGAGGCCAGCGTGAGGTAAATGTTTCGTGAGGTAAATGTTTCCATGAGGCCAGCGTGAGGTAAATGTGTCCATGAGGCCATGAGGCGTGAGTGTCCATGAGGCCAGCGTGTAAATGTCCATGAGGCCAGCGTGAGGTAAATGTTTCCATGAGGCCAGCGTGAGGTAAATGTTTCCATGAGGCCAGCGTGAGGTAAATGTGTCCATGAGGCCAGCGTGAGGTAAATGTTTCCATGAGGCCAGCGTGAGGTAAATGTTTCCATGAGGCCAGCGTGAGGTAAATGTTTCCATGAGGCCAGCGTGAGGTAAATGTTTCCATGAGGCCAGCGTGAGGTAAATGTCTGCCCCAGCCTGATAGCTGTCAGTTCGTAGAGGTCATGTTGGTTTCTCCACAGTACGCCGGTAGAGAGATATGACAGAAAACAGAACCACCACAGAGAGGCAGAGTAAAAGGAGCCTCTGAGAAAGTTCTGTATTTCTGGGTCAAGGTAAGTCATGCTTTGTGAAACCTGTGTGAAAATATTGTAGACTAGGTGTGAGCAAGTTAAAACCCTGCTCATAGAGGACTTCACTGATTGGTCCAGCTCCTAGAGGACCTCACTGATTGGTCCAGCTCCTAGAGGAAATCACTGATTGTTCCAGCTCCTAGAGGAAATCACTGATTGTTGGTTGGGTCCAAAATGGCTCCCTATATAGTGAACGTTTGACAAGAGACCTATAGGGAATAGGGTGCACTACTGTTGACCAGAGTCCTATAGGGAATAGGGGGCACTACTGTAGACCAGAGACCTATAGGGAATAGGGTGCACTACTGTTGACCTGGGCCTATAGGGAATAGGGTGCACTACTGTTGACCAGAGACCTATAGGGAATAGGGTGCACTACTGTTGACCAGAGTCCTATAGGGAATAGGGGGCACTACTGTAGACCAGAGACCTATAGGGAATAGGGTGCACTACTGTTGACCAGAGACCTATAGGGAATAGGGTGCACTACTGTTGACCTGGGCCTATAGGGAATAGGGTGCACTACTGTTGACCAGAGACCTGTAGGGAATAGGGTGCACTACTGTTGACCAGAGACCTATAGGGAATAGGGTGCACTACTGTTGACCAGAGACCTGTAGGGAATAGGGTGCACTACTGTTGACCAGAGACCTGTAGGGAATAGGGTGCACTACTGTTGACCAGAGACCTATAGGGAATAGGGTGCACTACTGTTGACCAGAGACCTATAGGGAATAGGGTGCACTACTGTTGACCTGGGCCTATAGGGAATAGGGTGCACTACTGTTGACCAGAGACCTATAGGGAATAGGGTGCACTACTGTTGACCAGAGACCTATAGGGAATAGGGTGCACTACTGTTGACCAGAGACCTATAGGGAATAGGGTGCACTACTGTTGACCTGGGCCTATAGGGAATAGGGTGCACTACTGTTGACCTGGGCCTATAGGGAATAGGGTGCACTACTGTTGACCAGAGACCTATAGGGAATAGGGTGCACTACTGTTGACCTGGGCCTATAGGGAATAGGGTGCACTACTGTTGACCAGAGACCTATAGGGAATAGGGTGCACTACTGTTGACCAGAGACCTATAGGGAATAGGGTGCACTACTGTTGACCTGGGCCTATAGGGAATAGGGTGCACTACTGTTGACCTGGGCCTATAGGGAATAGGGTGCACTACTGTTGACCTGGGCCTATAGGGAATAGGGTGCACTACTGTTGACCAGAGACCTATAGGGAATAGGGTGCACTACTGTTGACCAGAGACCTATAGGGAATAGGGTGCACTACTGTTGACCAGAGACCTATAGGGAATAGGGTGCACTACTGTTGACCTGGGCCTATAGGGAATAGGGTGCACTTCAAAATAAAATGTAGGACAAAACAGACATCACGACAACTTTATCGTCCTTTGTGAAAAGTGATCTCTTTACTCACCAATATAGCTCAATTTGTGTGTGTGTGTGTGTGTGTGAGTGTGTGGTGTGTGTATGTGTGTCTGCACGTGTGTGTGAGAGAAAGAGTGTCAACATTGTTACAGAATATTACTGTCATCTCCATTTACTGACACCACAACCAACTAATCTTCTCTTCTGTTGACACACATTGATCTGTGTGTCCAGTCTGACTCTAGTACCCAGACCTGGGTTCAAATCATATTTGAACTAATTTCAAATACTTTATCAGTGCTTTATTGAGCTTGGCCTGCCTTAACGGATCAATATAATAGTCCCAACACTGTCAACCTCATCCTTCTGGAACTCCAGGCAGGCCAGAGCAAATGCTCTAAAATATTTCAAAGATTTCATATAGTATTTGAACCCATGGTCTGATATTGCATCTGAGCTACGACAGTGTTCCGACTCTCTCCTTTAATGTATCAAGTGCAGACTGTTTGAAACAAACTCTCACATCATAAACAGTTCACACTGTGTCTGTGTCTGTGTGTGTGTGTGTGTGTGTGTGTGTGTGTGTGTGTGTGTGTGTGTGTGTGTGTGTGTGTGTGTGTGTGTGTGTGTGTGTGTGTGTGTGTGTGTGTGTGTGTGTGTGTGTGTGTGTGTGTGTGTGTGTGTGTGTGTGTGTGTGTGTGTGTGTGTGTGTGTGTGTGTGTGTGTGTGTGTGTCTTTATGTGTGTGTGTGTGTGTGTGTGTGTGTGTGTGTGTGTGTGTGTGTGTGTGTGTGTGTGTGTGTGTGTGTGTGTGTGTGTGTGTGTGTGTGTGTGTGTGTCTGTGTGTGTGTGTGTGTGTGTGTGTGTGTGTGTGTGTGTGTGTGTGTGTGTGTGTGTGTGTGTCTGTGTGTGTGTCTGTGTGTGTGTGGGGCTGTGTTGTGCATATCACAAGGCTGTATACATCCCACTTCTATTTCTTCTTCTGCAGCTGTGGAACTTCCATAACAACGGCCATTGTGTTGTACACTGTATTTACTGGTTGGTCTCTATAAGTCAGACCAGGATACATACATAGTGGTACATAGTGTAGTGGTACACAGTGTAGTGGTACACAGTGTAGTGGTACCGAGTGTAGTTGTAGTGTAGTGGTACACAGTGTAGTGGTACATAGGGAAGTGGTACACAGTGTAGTGGTACACAGTTTAGTTGTAGTGTAGTGGTACATAGTGTAGTGGTACACAGTGTAGTGGTACCGAGTGTAGTTGTAGTGTAGTGGTACACAGTGTAGTGGTACACAGTAGTGTAGTGGTACACAGTGTAGTGGTACACAGTGTAGTTGTAGTGTAGTGGTACACAGTGTAGTGGTACACAGTGTAGTGGTACACAGTGTAGTTGTAGTGTAGTGGTACACAGTGTAGTGGTACACAGTGTAGTTGTAGTGTAGTGGTACATAGTGTAGTGGTACACAGTGTAGTGGTACACAGTGTAGTTGTAGTGTAGTGGTACATAGTGTAGTGGTACACAGTGTAGTGGTACCGTGTAGTGGTACACAGTGTAGTGGTACCGAGTGTAGTTGTAGTGTAGTGGTACATAGTGTAGAGGTACATAGTGTAGTGGTACACAGTGTAGTGGTACCGAGTGTAGTTGTAGTGTAGTGGTACATAGTGTAGAGGTACACAGTGTAGTGGTACATGGTACTGTGGTACATAGTGGTATGGTACATATTATAGTTGTACATAGTGTGGTTGTGTGTAGTGTTGCGTTACATAGTGTGGTTATGTAGTAGTAGTGTAGTGGTACACAGTGTAGTGGTGCATAGTGTAGTATAGTGGTACATAGTGTAGTGACACATATTGTAGTTGTGTGCCGTGGTACATGGTGTGGTTGTGGTGTGATGTAGTGGTACATATTGCAGTGGTACATATTGTAGTTGTACATGGCGTGGTTGTGGTGTGGTGTAGTGGTACGTATTGTAGTGGTACATGGTGTGGTTGTGGTGTGATGTAGTGGTACATATTGTAGTGGTACATTGTGTTGTTGTGGTGTAGTGGTACATAGTGTAGTGGTACACCGTGTAGTGGTACCGAGTGTAGTTGTAGTGTAGTGGTACATAGTGTAGAGGTACACAGTGTAGTGGTACCGAGTGTAGTTGTAGTGTAGTGGTACATAGTGTAGAGGTACACAGTGTAGTGGTACATATTATAGTTGTACATGGTGTGGTTGTGTGTAGTGTTGCGTTACATAGTGTAGTGGTGCATAGTGTAGTATAGTGGTACATAGTGTAGTGACACATATTGTAGTTGTGTGTCGTGGTACATGGTGTGGTTGTGGTGTGATGTAGTGGTACATATTGCAGAGGTACATATTGTGGTGGTACATGGTGTGGTTGTGGTGAGGTGTAGTGGTACATATTGTAGTGGTACATGGTGTTGTGGTGTAGTGGTACATAGTGTAGTTGTGTGTAGTGGTACATTGTGTAGTTGTGTGTAGTGGTACATTGTGTAGTTGTGTGTAGTGTTGTGTATTGTAGTGGTACATAGTGTAGTTGTGTGTGGTAGTACATGGTGTAGTTGTATGTAGTGGTGCATAGTGTAGTTGTGTGTAGTGGTACATAGTGTAGTTGTGTGGAGTGATATTTTGAGATCGCATATTTCTATATCTTCTATCATGTACATGTTTTACATAACCAGAATACATATGAAAACGGACAATCTAAATAAAAGTGCTTATATTGACATTATTGCAAAACATTTTGAATAAACCACTATGGTATTGGGTAGTTTTGGCATGACTAAACATCTGCAATGTAAAATGACTATTCCTATTTTAACAATACGCTACTATTGAACTCATTTGTGGATATTGTTATTCTGAAATAGGCCATAATGTTGTCAAGTTGTTGGCCTCTAATAGCCTGTAATGTTTTGCCTATTGCAGGGATCATCAGCTGCAGGTCGATTTGCGGGAACAAATCATTTGTAGACTGCAAAAAGCACAAACAGATATAACGTTTGACAACACACAAAAAATAATGAAATGAAAGCGCTGCGGGCCAAATTCGGTTGGGGAACTCTGAACCCTGGCCTATTGGAATACATTTCAGTCCACTTCCATTGTTAAAAAGGACTTGAAGCTTCGTGAAAATCATACATTGCAAGAACAATAAAGACGAATAAAGCCTTTTCATTCCTTCCACTTGCCTTCTAATAAACGTACTATAGATATACTAACAACATCTCGAAGGAGTCTGATAATTTCAGTCTTTTCTTTGGACGTCTGGTTGTGGGCGGGGTTGACTGATAGTGAATGGTGGCCTGTTGGAGGGGGGCGGGATCTCACTACTACATCATGAATGACAGCTTCTTCATCGTCACTTTTCTGGTTGTGTGTGGTCTGAACTCAACTCTAAAGGTGCTACTGATTTCTGTTTCAATACGCCGGTTTTACGAACAGATTTGTTTATATAATATTTATTGTTTTTCCAAAGGTTATTTATTCATAAAGTGATGGCAAAAGGAGAAGGAACCGAACAATATTCCAACAATAAATTATTAACGAATAAACCGTTCAACCCAGATGTGGTCAAATTAGCTGTGAAGGTAAGTTTGATTAATTTATAATTGTATCAACAATATTAGCAGCCATTATGTATTCATGAGTATACGTTCTGAACTAAACCGGAGAGGAAGACCGCTTCGATTTAAATAGATTAGCCTAGTTATGTATTGGAACAAGTCTATATAATACGTTTTGTATTGATGATCAATTATATGGCCTATCATTGATTTCCACGGGCTGTTGTGACAGCGGCCACCACGTTTCAATTACATTTTTTTGCTTGGCGTAAAGTGAACACGTAATTCTGTTTTTTTTCTTTTATTTCCTTTATTTATTTTCAAATGATTATCCGGTTCGTAACTATAGCTCTTCTCGTAGTGGTGCTAGCCCTTTCTTTTGATATACATCATTCTTCAAATGGGTCTATAAGAAGTGATCAGACATAACTATGCGGTTGAGGCCATTTAAAAAAAAAAACTAAATTATTATGGCGCTTTTGGGGGTTGGAATAATAAGAATGAATACACGGTGCCAGCGGAGCGTCTCTCGACGTAACTCGCAGCAAGGCGACGTGTCATTTCGCCGGGACTGGAGCTGTGATCTCTTCTGAAATTGGAATGACCCCTTCCAAGCATGTGTATACGTTTGAAATATTTCACTATACCTAGTCATCAACAACATAGGTGTTCACCGAAAGCCCTTTCCGATATGTTATCTCTAATAATCGATCATTTATATGCTTATTGATTGGCAAAAAAAAATGTTATCAGTTTCTGTGTCCCTTTGACATGACCTCACTTCCACTACAGTAAAGAGAGGAACGTAAATGCCGGTAGTCTTCCGGCGATGCCTCAGACAGACAACATAAACGGCACTTTATTTGGTGCTAATTGTTATTAACCTAATAACCAACGGAAGTAGGCCTTATATGATGTCACGAGATGGACTATTTAACTAACCGTGTTACATTTCAGTGACGTCCACAATGGGTCTGCAGTGGGGGATGGAATGTGGCGATGTAAGGGACCATGGTGTATTTTTGGATGGGGACAGTGGGTTGGCTCGTGTTCCATCCTGTCCTGGCTAACTGAATGGGGGGATCTAATGATATACAAGGGGATATTGTATATCATACAAGGGGATATCATTAAGATGATGTGAAGGGTTCTGCATTTTCTCAATGAATTTCACTCCCTCTTCAAGTGTTGGCCCACATGCCAGACAGACACGCTTGATAGTATTTTATAAATTTAACGAGGCAAATCAGTTAAGAGCAAACTCTTATTTACAATGTCGGGCCCACCAGGGAAACTGCATTATTCAGGGGCAGAACGACAGATTTTTACCTCGTCAGCTTAGGGATTCGATCCAGCAACCTTTCAGGTTACTGGCCCAACGCTCTAACCACTAGGCTACCTGCCTCCTCTACACTCTAAACACTAGGCTACCTGCCACCCCTCCACTCTAACCACTAGGCTACCTGCCACCTCTACACTCTAACCACTAGGCTACCTGCCACCTCTACACTCTAAACACTAGGCTACCTGCCACCTCTCCACTCTAAACACTAGGCTACCTGCCACCCCTCCACTCTAACCACTAGGCTACCTGCCACCCCTCCACTCTAACCACTAGGCTACCTGCCACCTCTACACTCTAAACACTAGGCTGCCTGCCGCCCCTCCACTTTAACCACTAGGCTACCTGCCTCCTCTACACTCTAAACACTAGGCTACCTGCCTCCTCTACACTCTAACCACTAGGCTGCCTGCCGCCCCTCCACTCTAACCACTAGGCTACCTGCCACCCCTCCACTCTAACCACTAGGCTACCTGCCTCCTCTACACTCTAAACACTAGCCCCTCCACCCCTCCACTCTAACCACTATGCTACCTGCCGCCCCTCCACTCTAACCACTAGGCTACCTGCCGCCCCTCCACTCTAACCACTAGGCTGCCTGCCGCCCCTCCACTCTAACCACTAGGCTACCTGCCGCCCCTCCACTCTAACCACTAGGCCGCCTGCCGCCCCTCCACTCTAACCACTAGGCCGCCTGCCGCCCTCCACTCTAACCACTAGGCTGCCTGCCACCCCCACTCTAACCACTAGGCTACCTGCCACCCCTCCACTCTAACCACTAGGCTGCCTGCCGCCCTACTCCACTCTAACTCTAACCACTAGTCTACCTGCCGCCCATCCACTCTAACCACTAGGCTACCTGCCACCCCTCCACTCTAACCACTAGGCTACCTGCCTCCTCTACACTCTAACCACTAGGCTGCCTGCCGCCCTCCACTCTAACCACTAGGCTACCTGCCGCCCCCACTCCCTGCCTCTAACCACTAGGCTGCCTGCCGCCCCTCCACTCTAACCACTAGGCCGCCTGCCGCCCCTCCACTCTAACCACTAGGCTACCTGCCGCCTCTACACTCTAACCACTAGGCTACCTACCTCCTCTACACTCTAACCACTAGGCTACCTGCCTCCTCTCCACTCTAACCACTAGGCTGCCTGCCGCCCCTCCACTCTAACCACTAGGCTACCTGCCGCCTCTACACTCTAACCACTAGGCTACCTACCTCCTCTACACTCTAACCACTACGTAGCCCCAATAAGCCTATGTTGGGAAATGCGTCTCACGGGGTTTTGGTTTAAAAAAATACTGAAACCCTGTCCAAAACCACAGGTGTTTGACCTGAACAAAAAAGAATAACTGCGTTAAGTGTTGAGCCAGTTGAGTCAGTCGACCACTCGCCGCAATATGCCTTATACCCCCATGGTTACGTCAGGCTGAAGAGAGAGTCGTGTTTCAGTCAGAACAACGACGTGTCACCTGAAACAAAAGAATGTGTTGGTGCATCAACAGTCTTAAGTAACTCAAGACATTTTGTGTTCACTGGATCGTCTGTTTCAACAGAAAGTACAAACAATAATCGACACGAGAGTCTAAAAGGCAGGCGACGATTTATATTTAGTCCAGAGTTGCTTTAGATCGCACATGTTTTATGGCCTGAGAACTTGGCCTGAACATCTGTCAGGTTTGTCTTTGGTATTGATTTGGGACAAACTCTTAGATGAACACCGGGTACGAAGTGTGTGACTGAGGTCTCTGAGATCTCGTCGTTTAAGGTTCTTCTAAACCAGCCACAGAGAGCCCTTTTCATTGGCTTAGGCAGAGGGTGTGAGTGTGTGCCCCTGATTGCCCATTAGTGATAGACGAGGGGGCTTTCTGTTGGCAAGCCAACATGGCAAAGTTCCATGGGAGGAGGAGGAGGGAATGGGGGGAGGAGCAGAACGGCCCTCATCCTCGCCAAATAGATTGTGACAACCCTGTGAAGGGTCACACTGACCAGTCTGTGGGCCTTGGTTGCGTAATGTTTCCCTGGCAGGAGTGTTTCCCTGGTGGCACCAGTAGTGCCCTACTACCCTATAGGCCCTGGTCTAAAGTAGTGCCCTACTACCCTATAGGCCCTGGTCTAAAGTAGTGCCCTACTACCCTATAGGCCCTGGTCTAAAGTAGTGCCCTACTACCCTATAGGCCCTGGTCTAAAGTAGTGCCCTACTACCCTATAGGCCCTGGTCTAAAGTAGTGCACTACTACCCTATAGGCCCTGGTCTAAAGTAGTGCACTACTACCCTATAGGCCCTGGTCTAAAGTAGTGCCCTACTACCCTATAGGCCCTGGTCTAAAGTAGTGCACTACTACCCTATAGGCCCTGGTCTAAAGTAGTGCCCTACTACCCTATAGGCCCTGGTCTAAAGTAGTGCCCTACTACCCTATAGACCCTGGTCTAAAGTAGTGCCCTACTACCCTATAGGCCCTGGTCTAAAGTAGTGCCCTACTACCCTATAGGCCCTGGTCTAAAGTAGTGCACTACTACCCTATAGGCCCTGGTCTAAAGTAGTGCCCTACTACCCTATAGACCCTGGTCTAAAGTAGTGCCCTAATACCCTATAGACCCTGGTCTAAAGTAGTGCCCTAATACCCTATAGACCCTGGTCTAAAGTAGTGCACTACTACCCTATAGGCCCTGGTCTAAAGTAGTGCCCTACTACCCTATAGACCCTGGTCTAAAGTAGTGCACTACTACCCTATAGGCCCTGGTCTAAAGTAGTGCACTACTACCCTATAGGCCCTGGTCTAAAGTAGTGCACTACTACCCTATAGGCCCTGGTCTAAAGTAGTGCACTACTACCCTATAGGCCCTGGTCTAAAGTAGTGCACTACTACCCTATAGGCCCTGGTCTAAAGTAGTGCACTACTACCCTATAGGCCCTGGTCTAAAGTAGTGCACTACTACCCTATAGACCCTGGTCTAAAGTAGTGCACTACTACCCTATAGGCCCTGGTCTAAAGTAGTGCACTACTACCCTATAGGCCCTGGTCTAAAGTAGTGCACTACTACCCTATAGGCCCTGGTCTAAAGTAGTGCACTACTACCCTATAGGCCCTGGTCTAAAGTAGTGCACTACTACCCTATAGACCCTGGTCTAAAGTAGTGCCCTACTACCCTATAGGCCCTGGTCTAAAGTAGTGCCCTACTACCCTATAGGCCCTGGTCTAAAGTAGTGCCCTACTACCCTATAGGCCCTGGTCTAAAGTAGTGCCCTACTACCCTATAGGCCCTGGTCTAAAGTAGTGCCCTACTACCCTATAGGCCCTGGTCTAAAGTAGTGCCCTACTACCCTATAGACCCTGGTCTAAAGTAGTGCACTACTACCCTATAGGCCCTGGTCTAAAGTAGTGCCCTACTACCCTATAGGCCCTGGTCTAAAGTAGTGCCCTACTACCGTATAGACCCTGGTCTAAAGTAGTGCACTACTACCCTATAGGCCCTGGTCTAAAGTAGTGCACTACTACCCTATAGGCCCTGGTTTAAAGTAGTTCCCTACTACCCTATAGGCCCTGGTCTAAAGTAGTGCCCTACTACCCTATAGACCCTGGTCTAAAGTAGTGCACTACTACCCTATAGGCCCTGGTCTAAAGTAGTGCCCTACTACCCTATAGACCCTGGTCTAAAGTAGTGCCCTACTACCCTATAGGCCCTGGTCTAAAGTAGTGCACTACTACCCTATAGGCCCTGGTCTAAAGTAGTGCCCTACTACCCTATAGACCCTGGTCTAAAGTAGTGCACTACTACCCTATAGGCCCTGGTCTAAAGTAGTGCACTACTACCCTATAGGCCCTGGTCTAAAGTAGTGCCCTACTACCCTATAGGCCCTGGTCTAAAGTAGTGCCCTACTACCCTATAGACCCTGGTCTAAAGTAGTGCACTACTACCCTATAGGCCCTGGTCTAAAGTAGTGCACTACTACCCTATAGACCCTGGTCTAAAGTAGTGCACTACTACCCTATAGGTCCTAGTCTAAAGTAGTGCACTACTACCCTATAGGTCCTAGTCTAAAGTAGTGTACTACTACCCTATAGACCCTGGTCTAAAGTAGTGCACTACTACCCTATAGGCCCTGGTCTAAAGTAGTGCCCAACTACCCTATAGGCCCTGGTCTAAAGTAGTGCACTACTACCCTATAGACCCTGGTCTAAAGTAGTGCCCTACGACCCTATAGACCCTGGTCTAAAGTAGTGCCCTACTACCCTATAGACCCTGGTCTAAAGTAGTGCCCTACTACCCTATAGACCCTGGTCTAAAGTAGTGCCCAACTACCCTATAGACCCTGGTCTAAAGTAGTGCACTACCACCCTATAGGCCCTGGTCTAAAGTAGTGCACTACTACCCTATAGACCCTGGTCTAAATTAGTGCACTGCCACCCTATAGACCCTGGTCTAAAGTAGTGCACTACCACCCTATAGGCCCTGGTCTAAAGTAGTGCACTACTACCCTATAGGCCCTGGTCTAAAGTAGTGCCCTACTACCCTATAGGCCCTGGTCTAAAGTAGTGCCCTACTACCCTATAGGCCCTGGTCTAAAGTAGTGCACTACTACCCTATTGGTCCTGGTCTAAAGTAGTGCCCTACTACCCTATAGGCCCTGGTCCAAAGTAGTGCACTACTACCCTATAGGCCCTGGTCTAAAGTAGTGCACTACCACCCTATAGGCCCTGGTCTAAAGTAGTGCACTACCACCCTATAGGCCCTGGTCTAAAGTAGTGCACTACCACCCTATAGACCCTGGTCTAAAGTAGTGCACTATATAGGGAAAGGGTACCATTTGGGAAGTAGCCTGGGTGATTGGTATCGATGTGGGAAATGCCCAAGTCTACAACCTGTGTGGGTAGAGACAGAATAATTAGGCCTCTGGGTTCTGTTCACACTGTTGAAGTGAGTCGGTCTATCATGACAAAAACGCCTCTCCTGTCCCAGACTCCCAGCGCTGGTGCTCACGTTACTGTGGGTGAATTCTGTAGACAGATAACTCTCCTCCCAGCTGAATTTAGAGACCCACACACTGGGTTCTCTCAATTGGACCTGTTGATCAGCCAAACAGAACTTTGTATCATACGATTGTTCTTTGGTCTTTTGAGAGGAAAGAGGAGAGATGTGAGAGAGAGAGAGAGAGAGAGAGAGGCTGTGAGAGAGAGAGTGACTGGGGAGAGAGCGAGAGAGTGACTGGAGAGGGGGAGAGTGACTGGAGAGAGAGAGAGAGACTGGAGAGAGAGAGAGAGTGACTGGAGAGAGAGAGAGAGAGAGAGAGAGACTGGAGAGAGAGAGAGAGACTGGAGAGAGAGAGAGAGAGAGAGAGAGAGACTGGGGAGGAAGAGAGAGACTGGAGAGGAAGAGAGAGACTGGAGAGAGAGAGAGACTGGAGAGGAAGAGAGAGACTGGAGAGAGAGAGAGAGAGACTGGAGAAAGACTGGAGAGAGAGCCTGGAGAGAGAGAGAGAGAGACTGGAGAGAGACTGGAGAGAGAGAGAGAGAGAGAGAGAGAGAGAGAGAGAGACCAGGGAGAGAGAGAGACCAGGGAGGGAGAGAGAGAGAGACCAGGGAGAGAGAGAGAGAGAGACCAGGGAGAGAGAGAGAGACCGGAGAGAGAGAGAGAGAGAGACTGGAGAGAGAGAGAGACTGGAGAGAGAGAGACTGGAGAGAGAGACTGGAGAGAGAGAGACTGGAGAGAGAGAGACTGGAGAGAGAGAGAGAGAGAGACTGGAGAGAGAGAGAGAGAGACTGGAGAGAGAGAGAGACTGGAGAGAGAGAGACTGGAGAGAGAGACTGGAGAGGGAGAGAGAGACTGGAGAGAGACTGGAGAGAGAGAGAGACTGGAGAAAGAGAGAAAGACTGGAGAGAGATATAGAGACTGGAGAGAGAGAGACTGGAGGGAGAGAGACTGGAGGGAGAGCGACTGGAGGGAGAGCGACTGGAGAGAGAGAGAGAGAGAGAGAGAGAGAGAATAGAGAGAGAATAGAGAGAGAGAGACCAGGGAGAGAGAGAGAGACCAGGGAGGGAGAGAGAGAGAGAGACCAGGGAGGGAGAGAGAGAGAGACCAGGGAGAGAGAGAGAGAGAGAGACCAGGGAGAGAGAGAGAGACTGGAGAGAGAGAGACTGGAGAGAGAGAGACTGGAGAGAGAGACTGGAGAGAGAGACTGGAGGGAGAGAGACTGGAGAGAGAGAGACTGGAGAGAGAGAGACTGGAGAGAGAGACTGGAGAGAGAGAGAGACTGGAGGGAGAGAGACTGGAGAGAGAGACTGGAGAGAGAGAGACTGGAGAGAGAGACTGGAGGGAGAGAGACTGGAGAGAGAGAGACTGGAGAGAGAGAGACTGGAGGGAGAGAGACTGGAGGGAGAGCGACTGGAGGGAGAGCGACTGGAGGGAGAGCGACTGGAGGGAGAGCGACTGGAGAGAGAGCGACTGGAGAGAGAGAGACTGGAGAGAGAGACTGGAGAGAGAGACTGGAGAGAGAGAGACTGGAGAGAGAGAGACTGGAGAGAGAGAGAGTGACTGGAGAGAGAGAGACTGGAGACAGAAAGACTGGAGAGAGAGACTGGAGAGAGAGACAGACTGGAGGGAGAGTGACTGGAGAGAGAGAGACTGGAGAGAGAGAGAGACTGGAGAGAGGGAGAGACTGGAGGGAGAGAGACTGGAGGGAGAGCGACTGGAGGGAGAGAGACTGGAGGGAGAGCGACTGGAGGGAGAGCGACTGGAGAGAGAGAGACTGGAGAGAGAGAGACTGGAGAGAGAGACTGGAGAGAGAGAGACTGGAGAGAGAGACTGGAGAGAGAGAGACTGGAGAGAGGGAGAGACTGGAGGGAGAGAGACTGGAGGGAGAGCGACTGGAGAGAGAGAGAGACTAGAGAGAGAGAGACTGGAGAGAGAGCGCGCTAGGTTAATGTGTGTCATCTCACGCTACATTTTTCAGGTTGCACATTGTCCAGTTGTTTATATATGGTCTTTAGACCTGGTCTAAAGTACTGCACTACCACCCTATAGACCCTGGTCTAAAGTAGTGCACTACTATCCTATAGGCCCTGGTCTAAAGTACTGCACTACTACCCTATAGACCCTGGTCTAAAGTAGTGCACTACTACCCTATAGGCCCTGGTCTAAAGTAGTGCCCTACTACCCTATAAGCCCTGGTCTAAAGCAAAGCAAAGCCTAATCCTTCAATGAGTATTCCTCCACCCGTTTGTGTTGCCTAACGATGTAAAAAAAAAAGAGTAAACTTGTCGTTTAACGAACGAACCCCTCCTTTTGTCTCTCTTTCTCAGCGCGAACAGAAGAACAGATTGTCCATATGCAACAAGCTGTGCTACGCGGTGGGAGGAGCGCCCTATCAGATCACAGGCTGTGCTCTCGGCTTCTTCCTCCAGATATACCTGTTGGACGTGGCCCAGGTGATTCATCAGTCCCCTGGGGGGGGGGGGGCTTTCACTATTCACAGTAGATATTCATTCACTATTCACAGTAGATATTCATTCACTATTCACAGTAGATATTCATTCACTATTCATAGTAGATATTCATTCACTATTCACATAGTATATATTCATTCACTATTCACATAGTATATATTCATTCACTATTCATATAGTATATATTCATTCACTATTCATATAGTATATATTCATTCACTATTCATATAGTATATATTCATTCACTATTCATATAGTATATATTCATTCACTATTCATATAGTATATATTATTCACTATTCATATAGTATATATTCATTCACTATTCACATAGTATATATTCATTCACTATTCACATAGTATATATTCATTCACTATTCACATAGTATATATTCATTCACTATTCACATAGTATATATTCATTCACTATTCACATAGTATATATTCATTCACTATTCACATAGTATATATTCATTCACTATTCACATAGTATATATTCATTCACTATTCACATAGTATATATTCATTCACTATTCACATAGTATATATTCATTCACTATTCACATAGTATATATTCATTCACTATTCACATAGTATATATTCATTCACTATTCACATAGTATATATTCATTCACTATTCACATAGTATATATTCATTCACTATTCATATAGTATATATTCATTCACTATTCATATAGTATATATTCATTCACTATTCACATAGTATATATTCATTCACTATTCATATAGTATATATTCATTCACTATTCACACAGTATATATTCATTCACTATTCATATAGTATATATTCATTCACTATTCACATAGTATATATTCATTCACTATTCACATAGTATATATTCATTCACTATTCACATAGTATATATTCATTCACTATTCACATAGTATATATTCATTCACTATTCATATAGTATATATTCATTCACTATTCACATAGTATATATTCATTCACTATTCACATAGTATATATTCATTCACTATTCACATAGTATATATTCATTCACTATTCACATAGTATATATTCATTCACTATATATACATAGTATATATTCATTCACTATTCACATAGTATATATTCATTCACTATTCACATAGTATATATTCATTCACTATTCACATAGTATATATTCATTCACTATTCACATAGTATATATTCATTCACTATTCACATAGTATATATTCATTCACTATTCACATAGTATATATTCATTCACTATTCATATAGTATATATTTTTTATTTATAAACATTTTTGTTGGATATTCTGAATACAAGTTTTTATTTATTATTATTATTATTATAATTATAAAATTATGATTATTTTTTAACTTCTGTTTTTTTAACCTGAGCGCTGCGTGAGTGAGAGGCTGTGAAGGTGAGGACAGATGATCATTCAGACCCTGGTTCGATTCCAGGCTGTATCACAACCGGCCGTGATTGGGAGTCCCATAGGGAGGCGAACAATTGACCCAGCGTCGTCCGGGTTAGGGTTTGGCAGGGATAGGCCATCAATTTATAATTTGTTTATGATATAAAGGTTAAATAAAACCATAAAGACCGGGGGAGAGAGATTCATTAACCGAGGCAGCTCGGCTACTAGACTAAATATCTTGTCTTCGGCCACCATGTTATTCATCATCTCATATAAAAGTGGTCCGTCTTGACTGGAGTAGCCTAGAGCAGCTAGCAAAGCTTAGGTAAACGAGGCAACATGCTGAACCCCATTCAGATAAAACAACTGTCTACCTGTTGGGGTGTTTCTTGTAGCGTACTCCTTCTCATTTCGCAAAATTTTAAATTCTGTGATTTAAAATGATTTTTTATTTTATTCCATCTATCATTGCTTTAGTGAACTCTCCTTCCATTTGCTACCACATTGGCTGGCTGCTTTGATTGGTCAACATAAACAACAAGCTACGTACGTGAAGGCTACCGGCCGTTTTATGGGTTCGCACGTCATACAAAAAAACCCATTGACCCTTCGCCCACCACCCCTCAATAACTCACAGATCTGAAAGTAGACCTACTTGTCAAAAGATGTATGGAGAACACAGTGCTGCATGTCCTTCTAGCTTGACCTGCAGTATGTAGGCTGACATCTATCATGCGGCTGTACATTAGACCCCCTCCCTCCCTCCCTCCCTCCCTCCCTCCCTCCCTCCCTCCCTCCCTCCCTCCCTCCCCTCCCTCCCTCCCTCCCTCCCCCTCCCTCCCTCCCTCCCTCCCTCCCCTCCTCTCCCTCCCCCTCCCCTCTGTCCCTCCCTCCCTCCCCTCTGTCCCTCCCTCCCTCCTCTCTGTCCCTCCCTCCCTCCCCTCTGTCCCTCCCTCCCTCCCTCGCTCCCTCCCCTCTGTCCCTCCCTTCCTCCCTCCCCTCTGTCCCTCCGTCCCTCCCTCCCCTCCGTCCCTCCGTCCCTCCCTCCCTCCCCTCTGTCCCTCCCCTCCCTCCCTCCCTCCCCCTCCCTCCCCCTCTGTCCCTCCGTCCCCTCCCTCCCCTCCGTCCCCTCCCTCCCCCTCCGTCCCTCCCCTCCCTCCCCTCCGTCCCTCCCTCCCTCCCCTCTGTCCCTCCCTCCCTCCCTCCCCTCCCTCCCCTCCGTCCCTCACCCTCCCTCCAAGGACGGTGTGGTCGTGAGGCAGATTGACGTATGTCAGTAGTCTTTTGTCTTGGAACTGAGTGTTTTCCCCCTTCTTCTCCTGTTTTTAGATAGGCTAGCTGCAAATTCAAAATTGGCCATGTTGTGAAAGTTCCTGAAACCCCCCCAAAAACGTGCTTTTTGGTCTTAATTTTAGGTTAGGCGTTTAGCAGTGTGTTTTTTTTTAAAGGTTTGTGGCTGTGCCAACTAGTGACCACTGCAGAGCTGCCAACAGAACAACATTCATAATGAAACGCTAACCTGTGACCGCTAGCCAGGGCCGCTCGCCAACAATGGAGACTCTGACTGACTGAAGACGAAAATCTGCATCTCCAAATGCCACCTTATTCCCTCATCTAGTGCACTACTTTAGACCAGGGCCCATAGTGCACTACTTTAGACCAGGGCCCATAGTGCACTACTTTAGACCAGGGCCCATAGTGCACTACTTTAGACCAGGGCCCATAGTGCACTACTTTAGACCAGGGCCCATAGTGCACTACTTTAGACCAGGGCCCATAGTGCACTACTTTAGACCAGGGCCCATAGTGCACTACTTTAGACCAGGGCCCATAGTGCACTACTTTAGACCAGGGCCCATAGTGCACTACTTTAGACCAGGGCCCATAGTGCACTACTTTAGACCAGGGCCCATAGTGCACTACTTTAGACCAGGGCCCATAGTGCACTACTTTAGACCAGGGCCCATAGTGCACTACTTTAGACCAGGGCCCATAGTGCACTACTTTAGACCAGGGCCCATAGTGCACTACTTTAGACCAGGGCCCATAGTGCACTACTTTAGACCAGGGCCCATAGTGCACTACTTTAGACCAGGGCCCATAGGGAGAACCTTAGGACTCTGGTCTGGAGTAGTGCACTAGATGGGGAATATTCTAGCTGTTTTTCTTCATTTTCATGCATCCACCCATCCATAACTCTAACCCTTCTCTCTGTCTCTCTCTCTCTCTTCTCCCTCTCTTTCTCCTCTCTCCTCTCTCTCTCTCTCTCTCTCTCTCCTCTCTCTCTCTCTCACCCATCCATAACTCTAACCCTTCTCTCTCTCTCTCGTTCTCTCTCTCTCTCTCTCTCTCTCTCTCTCTCTCTCTCTCGCTCTCTCTCTCTCGTACTCTCCCTCTCTCTCTCTCTCTGTCGGTCTCTCTCTCGTACTCTCTCTCTCTGTCTCTCTTCTCTCTCTCTCTCACTCATCCATAACTAACCCTTCTCTCTCTCTCGTGCTCTCTCTCTCTCTCGTACTCTCCCTCTCTCTCTCGCTCTCTCTCTCTCTCGTACTCTCTCTCTCTGTCTCTCTTCTCTCTCTGTCTCCTCTCCCCTCTCCCTCTCTCTCTCTCTCTCTCTCTCTCTCTGTCTCTGTCGGTCTCTCTCTCTCGTACTCTCTCTCTCTCTCTCTCTCTGTCGGTCTCTCTCTCTCGTACTCTCCCTCGTACTCTCTCTCCCTCTCTCTCCCTCTCTCTGCCTCTCCCTCTCTCTGCCTCTCCCTCTCTCTGCCTCTCCCTCTCTCTCCCTCTCTCTCCCTCTCTCTGCCTCTCTCTCTCTCTCTCTCTCTGCCTTTCTCTCTCTCTGTCGGTCTCTCTCTCTCTCTGTCGGTCTCTCTGCCTTTCTCTCTCTCTCTGTCGGTCTCTCTCTCTCTCTCTCTCTCTCTCTCTGTCGGTCTCCCTCTCTCTCCCTCTCTCTCTCTCTGTCGGTCTCTCCCTCTCTCCCTCTCTCTCTCTCTCTCTCTGCCTTTCTCTCTCTCTCTGTCGGTCTCTCTCTCTCTCTCTCTCTCTCTGTCGGTCTCTCTGCCTTTCTCTCTCTCTCTGTCGGTCTCTCTCTCTCTCTCTCTCTCTCTCTCTCTGTCGGTCTCTCTCTCTCTCTCTCTCTGTCGGTCTCTCCCTCTCTCCCTCTCTCTCTCTCTCTCTCTCTCTCTCTCTCTCTCTGTCGGTCTCTCTCTCTCTCTCTCCTCTCTAGTTGGACCCGTTCTATGCGTCGATCATCCTGTTTGTGGGGAGGGCCTGGGACGCTATAACGGATCCCACCATAGGCTTCCTGGTCTCCCGCTCTCCCTGGACACGCTTCGGACGCATGTTGCCATGGTACGGCCACTTTACTGGTTCCCATATCTGTCAATCAAATTGTAGGTGGACAGATTTGTTTACAAAACTGGTATTTCTCTCGTCCTTTTCGACTGCTTTTCTGAAAATGATCAGAATAATGGTCCCGGAGATAAACACAAGGAACGGGGGATTCAGGGGGAGTTGGTTTAGAATTCCTTCTCTTCTGTTGCGTTAACTAAATGCAACCTTGGATTGGCATCGGAAAATACATATAAATATAATTCAAATATTCTACAATCCCCCTTTCTGTTATTTTCCTGTTAGGATGTGACATGACATTTTTGGTGTCTGTGTCTTCAGGAGTTTTATTTTTTAAAGGGCAAAGCTGTACTTGGTGGCATCCGGAAGGTTCCCATTAGTCCCCCAGTCATAGAAGACCCCCATAGAGTCGGAAGACCGTGGCCTCTCGGAAATCTAATTAGCAAAATAATAACAATTGTCAGTCGGACCTCAGACTGAGACGAAAATTATGACCCTAAGCACATAGCCAGTCCTGCGTTGTCTTGGCTTCGGGACAACTCTCTGAATGTTATTTCATTATGTCACTATTCTACAATGTAGAAAATAGTCCAAATAAAAGCCCTTGATTGAGTAGGTGTGTCCAAACGTCAAACGATGCAATGGAATTTAGCAGGCTGCAGCTTGGAGATTCAGGCAGGCTGCAGCTTGGAGATTCAGGCAGGATGCAGCTTGGTAATCTGTTTCTGAAGTATTCTGAGAGGAGCGAGAGGAAGAATGGAGGATTAAAGATTCACGTTCAGTCAGTCAAGATGTGTTTTTGAGGTGTTGACAGCATCTGTGCCCTTATACTTTGACTGAGAGGAAAAAAAGGATTGGAGGGTTAGAGGAGCGACGACTGTAGTCAAACGAGTCTTTGGTTCAGAACAAGCATGAATCTTGAGGTGACATGCTAAATTGGTGCCTAGGGGCTGGGAGGAAGAGCGACCGAGAGGGAGGGAGGAAGGGAAGGGGGGGGAGGCACTCCAGTCTCTTCATAGTGTTTGGGATGGTAGGAGAGCTCTGAATGGCTGAAACTGGTGGTGTGTTGTGGGCTGGACCAATAAGAGAGGTCTGTATAGAATTTTTTTTAAAGGTAGCTGAGGATTCTGAAGGGGGTTACTGCAGTTCAACAGATGTGGAGAAGCGAGAGAGGAAATGACGAGTCCAAGGCATGAGCACTGTGTCAAAGACTTCCAGTGTAACTGCGACTACGGGGCCGAACGACTCTTCCCAGAGGGCTCCGCATCTTAGATTTGATTTTTGATTTTTTCCCAAATCCGAGTCACCAGCAGGATTATACGCGTCCAGTTCTGATGTTTCCTAACACCTAATAGCTTTTAATAACTAGACCTACACTGCTGTGTAAAATTAATTTACTCGAAGTCCTAGTTTTAAAAAAAAATTAAAAAAAATAAACATAAATTGCGTGCTCTTATCTATTTAAAAAATAATAATTGTTTCACCGTTTAGCGTCAAGTAGGTCACTTCAGCACCGTCAACGGCACTTTTTAAGAAACTCCCATGTTTCCACTTCTCTTGCCAGCTATGCTTTTTAAATTTGTAATTTTAACTAATCCAAAAACTGTATATAATGCCATAATTTGATAGTCACTGAATAGGCAGGAAGAATGACTTGGAAACCACGTTGGATTTTCCTACTACTGTGTTTGCATACAAGTCGCCACCCACATGACACCATACTTATACTGCTCTGTTATCATAATTACCAGAGGTCATACATGTCTGTAGAACTTCTCTCTCTCTCTCTCTCTCTCTCTACACCTCTCTCTCTCTCTCTCTCTGCACCTCTCTCTCTCTCTCTACACCTCTCTCTACAGCTCTCTCTCTCTCTACACCTCTCTCTCTACACCTCTCTCTCTCACCTCTCTCTCTCTACACCTCTCTCTCTCTCTCTCTACACCTCTCTCTCTCTACACCTCTCTCTCTCTCTCTCTACACCTCTCTCTCTCTACACCTCTCTCTCTCTACACCTCTCTCTCTCTCTCTACACCTCTCTCTCTCTCTCACCTCTCTCTCTCTACACCTCTCTCTCTCTCCACCTCTCTCTCTCTACACCTCTCTCTCTCTACACCTCTCTCTCTCTCTCTACACCTCTCTCTCTCTACACCTCTCTCTCTACACCTCTCTCTCTCTACACCTCTCTCCCTCTCTCTCTCTACACCTCTCTCTCTCTCACCTCTCTCTCTCTACACCTCTCTACACCTCTCTCTCTCTACACCTCTCTCTACACCTCTCTACACCTCTCTCTCTCTACACCTCTCTCTCTCTACACCTCTTTCTCTCTCCACCTCTTTCTCTCTCTACACCTCTCTTTCTCTCTCTCTCTACACCTCTCTCTCCACATCTCTCTCTCTACCCCTCTCTCTCTCTACCCCTCTCTCTCTCTACCCCTCTCTCTCTCTCTCTCTGCTTCTATCAAAACAAGCTAAACAACCTTCCCTTTTATTAAGATGTGCATGCCGCTGCAAGTGTTTGCGAAGCCAACACCTAATAGCTATTTGACTTTTAAATAAAC
>NC_088224.1:6060946-6065946 GCF_036934945.1 Oncorhynchus masou masou
TACACTACCCTACACTACCCTGAACTACCCTACACTACCCTGAACTACCCTTACACTACCCTGAACTACCCTACACTACCCTGAACTACCCTACACTACCCTGAACTACCCTACACTACCCTGAACTACCCGTCGTCAATACCCTTACACTACCCTGAACTACCCTTACACTACCCTGAACTACCCTTACACTACCCTGAACTACCCTTACACTACCCTGAACTACCCTACACTACCCTGAACTACCCTACACTACCCTGAACTACCCGTCGTCACTACCCTACACTACCCTACACTACCCCCAACTACCCGTTGTCCCTACACTACCCGTCGTCACTACCCTACCCGTTGTCACTACCCTGAACTACCCTACACTACCCCCAACTACCCGTCGTCACTACCCTACACTACCCGTCGTCACTACCCCTACACTACCCGTTCTCACTACCCTACACTACCCTACACTACCCGTTGTCACTAACCTGAACTACCCTACACTACCCTACACTAACCGACGTCACTACCCTACACTGACGTCACTACCCTACACTACCTGACGTCACTACCCTACACTACCTGACGTCACTACCCTCCACTACCCGACGTCACTACCCTACCCTACACCTCCCAACGGTACTACCCTACACTACCCTACACTACCCGACGTCACTACCCTACACTACCCGACGTCACTACCCTACACTACCCGACGTCACTACCCTACACTACCCTACACTACCCGACGTCACTACCCTACATTACCTGACGTCACTACCCTACACTACCCTACACCTCCCAACGTCACTACCCTACACTACCCGACGTCACTACCCTCACTACCCGACGTCACTACCCTACATTACCTGACGTCACTACCCTACACTACCCGACGTCACTACCCTACATTACCTGACGTCACTACCCTACACTACCCTACACCTCCCAACGGTACTACCCTACACTACCCGACGTCACTACCATACACTACCCTACACTACCCTACACTACCCGACGTCACTACCCTACACTACCCGACGTCACTACCCTACACTACCCTACACTACCCGACGTCACTACCCTACATTACCTGACGTCACTACCCTACACTACCCTACACCTCCCAACGTTACTACCCTACACTACCTGACGTCACTACCCTACACTACCCGACGTCACTACCCTACACTACCCTACACTACCTGACGTCACTACCCTACACTACCCTACGTCACTACCCTACACTACCCGACGTCACTACCCTACACTACCCGACGTCACTACCCTACACTACCCTACACTACCCGACGTCACTACCCTACATTACCTGACGTCACTACCCTACACTACCCTACACCTCCCAACGTTACTACCCTACACTACCTGACGTCACTACCCTACACTACCCGACGTCACTACCCTACACTACCCTACACTACCTGACGTCACTACCCTACACGACCCTACGTCACTACCCTACACTACCCGACGTCACTACCCTACACTACCCGACGTCACTACCCTACACTACCCTACACTACCCTACACTACCTGACGTCACTACTCTACACTACCCGACGTCACTACCCTACACTACCCTGCACTACCCTACACTACCTGACGTCACTACCCTGCACTACCTGACGTCACTACCCTACACTACCTGACGTCACTACCCTACACTACCTGACGTCACTACCCTACACTACCTGACGTCACTACCCTACACTACCTGACGTCACTACCCTACACTACCTGACGTCACTACCCTACACTGACGTCACTACCCTACACTACCTGACGTCACTACCCTACACTACCTGACGTCACTACCCTACACTACCTGACGTCACTACCCTACACTACCCTACACTACTACCCTACACTACCAACATCACTACCCGACGTCACTACCCTACACTACCTGACGTCACTACCCTACACTACCCGACGTCACTACCCTACACTACCCGACGTCCCTACCCTACACTACCCGACGTCACTACCCTACACTACCCGACGTCACTACCCTACACTACCCGACGTCACTACCCTACACTACCCTACACTACCCGACGTCACTACCCTACACTACCTGACGTCACTACCCTACACTACCCTACACTACCTGACGTCACTACCCTACACTACCCTACTCTACCTGACGTCAATACCCTACACTACCCGACATCACTACCCTACACTACCCACGTCACTACCCTACACTACCCTACACTACCTGACGTCACTACCCTACACTACCCTACCCTACACTACCTGACGTCACTACCCTACACTACCCTACCCTACACTACCTGACGTCACTACCCTACGCTACCCAACGTTACTACACTACACTACCCAACATCACTACCCAACGTCACTACACTACCTGACGTCACTACCCTACACTACCCGACGTCACTACCCTACACTACCCTACACTACCCTACCCTACACTACCTGACGTCACTACCCTACACTACCCGACGTCACTACCCTACACTACCCTACACTACCTGACGTCACTACCCTACACTACCCAACATCACTACCCTACACTACCCTACACTACCTGAGGTCACTACCCTACACTACCCGACGTCACTACCCTACACTACCCGACGTCACTACCCTACCCTACACTACCCGACGTCACTACCCTACACTACCCGACGTCCCTAACCTACACTACCCTACACTACCCGACGTCACTACCCTACACTACCCTACACTACCCGACGTCACTACCCTACACTACCTGACGTCACTACCCTACACTACCCTACACTACCTGACGTCACTACCCTACACTACCCTACTCTACCTGACGTCAATACCCTACACTACCCGACATCACTACCCTACACTACCCAACGTCACTACCCTACACTACCCTACACTACCTGACGTCACTACCCTACACTACCCTACCCTACACTACCTGACGTCACTACCCTACACTACCCTACCCTACACTACCTGACGTCACTACCCTACACTACCCAACGTCACTACCCTACACTACCCAACATCACTACCCAACATCACTACCCAACGTCACTACCCTACACTACCTGACGTCACTACCCTACACTACCCAACGTCACTACCCTACACTACCCTACACACTACCCTACCCTACACTACCTGACGTCACTACCCTACACTACCCGACGTCACTACCCTACACTACCCTACACTACCCGATGTCACTACCCTACACTACCCTACACTACCCTACGTCACTACCCTACACTACCTACGTCACTACCCTACACTACCCTACTCTACCTGACACTACCCTACACTACCCGACATCACTACCCTACACTACCCAACGTCACTACCCTACACTACCTGACGTCACTACCCTACACTACCCAACGTTACTACCCTACACTACCCAACATCACTACCCGTCACTACCCTACACTACCCAACGTCACTACCCTACACTACCCTACACTACCCTACACTACCCGACGTCACTACCCTACACTACCCGACGTCACTACCCTACACTACCCTACACTACCCTACGTCACTACCCTACACTACCCAATTACTACCCTACACTACCCAACATCACTACCCAACGTCACTACCCTACACTACCTGACGTCACTACATTACACTACCCGACGTACTACCTTACACTACCCTACACTACCCTATACTACCTTACACTACCCTACACTACCCTATACTACCTTACACTACCCTACACTACCCGACACTACCCTACACTACCTTACATTTACATTACATTTAAGTCATTTACACCCTACACTACCCGACGTCACTACCTTACACTACCCTACACTACCCTATACTACCTTACACTACCCTACACTACCCTATTCACTACCCTACACTACCTTACATTTACATTACATTTAAGTCATTTACACCCTACACTACCCGACGTCACTACCCTACACTACCCAACGTTACTACCCTACACTACCCAACATCACTACCCAACGTCACTACCCTACACTACCTGACGTCACTACCCTACACTACCCGACGTCACTACCCTACACTACAACTAAGGAGTAGTGATGGGCGCGAAATTGGAAAAATCGTTGCATAATTTTTTATATTTTTTAGTTGATACGAAATCATTAATTTTTTATAAATAACATTGCAGCCGAGACAACTGCTTGTTGATTGTCCATTGGGCCAAGGGGTGAATGGTCTTGGGGTCCTAACCTACCTAACCAGTTTGAACACAATGAGAAGCGTTGACCTATCAGCAGGCAATTAAGTATAACTAGAGGAATGTGGCAGGGTAGCCTAGTGTTTAGAGCGTTGGACTAGTAATCGAAAGGTTGCAAGTTCAAATCCCTGAGCTGACAAGGTACAAATCTGTCGTTCTGCCCCCTGAACAGGCAGTTAACCCACTGTTCCTAGGCCGTCATTGAAAATAAGAAGTTGTTCTTAACTGACTTGCCTAGTTAAATAAAGGTAAAATAAAAAAAAAAAAAAAAAATATATATATATATATATATATACACTCAGTGGACAGTTTATTAGGTACACCACCCCGTTCACCAAAATGCTTTGCTCCTACAGACAGTGAGTCACGTGGCTGTGGCTTGTTAAATAAAGCAGGCAGACAGGCATCCAGTTACTGTTCATTAGAACATTTTAGAATGAGGGGGAAACGAGTGACCTCAGAGACTGAGTGTGGCGTGATATGTCGGTGCCAGGCGCGCCAGTATCTTAGAACCGGGCCAGCCTCCCGGGGTTTTTTTCACGGACGACAGTGTCTAGGGTTTACAAACATCCAGTCAGCGGCAGTTCTGTGGGCGTTGAGGTTAAAGGAGAATGGCAAGAGTCGTACAAGCTAACAGAAGGACCGCAAGCAGACAAAATAACGGCGCAGGACGGCATCTCGGAACCCACAAACCCGTCCATCTTCGTCACGGATGGGCTGTTGCAGCAGATCGACCACACCGAGGTTGCACGCCTATCAGCTAAAAACAAGAAGAAGT
>NC_088224.1:6068446-6128446 GCF_036934945.1 Oncorhynchus masou masou
TGTCTCTCCAGGCCTCTTGGTCCCCCTCAGGTTCTCTGGTAGGCTATTCCAGAGGCTGGGGGCATAGTAACGAGAGGCTGTCTCTCCAGGCCTCTTGGTCCCCCTCAGGTTCTCTGGTAGGCTATTCCAGAGGCTGGGGGCATAGTAACTAGAGGCTGTCTCTCCAGGCCTCTTGGTCCCCCTCAGGTTCTCTGGTAGGCTATTCCAGAGGCTGGGGGCATAGTAACTAGAGGCTGTCTCTCCAGGCCTCTTGGTCCCCCTCAGGTTCTCTGGTAGGCTATTCCAGAGGCTGGGGGCATAGTAACTAGAGGCTGTCTCTCCAGGCCTCTTGGTCCCCCTCAGGTTCTCTGGTAGGCTATTCCAGAGGCTGGGGGCATAGTAACTAGAGGCTGTCTCTCCAGGCCTCTTGGTCCCCCTCAGGTTCTCTGGTAGAATATTCCAGAGGCTGGGGGCATAGTAACTAGAGGCTGTCTCTCCAGGCCTCTTGGTCCCCCTCAGGTTCTCTGGTAGAATATTCCAGAGGCTGGGGGCATAGTAACTAGAGGCTGTCTCTCCAGGCCTCTTGGTCCCCCTCAGGTTCTCTGGTAGGCTATTCCAGAGGCTGGGGGCATAGTAACTAGAGGCTGTCTCTCCAGGCCTCTTGGCCCCCCTCAGGTTCTCTGGCAGGCTATTCTACAGGCTGGGGGCATAGTAACTAGAGGCTGTCTCTCCAGGCCTCTTGGTCCCCCTCAGGTTCTCTGGCAGGCTATTCTACAGGCTGGGGGCACAGTAACTAGAGGCTGTCTCTCCAGGCCTCTTGGTCCCCCTCATGTTCTCTGGTAGGCTATTCCAGAGGCTGGGGGCATAGTAACTAGAGGCTGTCTCTCCAGGCCTCTTGGTCCCCCTCATGTTCTCTGGTAGGCTATTCCAGAGGCTGGGGGCATAGTAACTAGAGGCTGTCTCTCCAGGCCTCTTGGCCCCCTCAAGTTCTCTGGTAGGCTATTCCAGAGGCTGGGGGCATAGTAACTAGAGGCTGTCTCTCCAGGCCTCTGTTGGTCCCCCTCAAGTTCTCTGGTAGGCTATTCCAGAGGCTGGGGGCATAGTAACTAGAGGCTGTCTCTCCATGCCTCTTGGTCCCTCGGCTTTGAGGTAGTTTAAATGTATTCTAAAACTAACAGGCAGCTGGTACAGAGACCTTAAAACCGGTGTAATGTGTTCTCTCTGTCTGGTCTTGGTCAGTACCTGTGCTGCAGCATTCTGTATGTTTTACAGTACAGAGACCTTAAAACCAGTGTAATGTGTTCTCTGTCTGGTCTTGGTCAGTACCCTGCAGCATTCTGTATGTTTTACAGTACAGAGACCTTAAAACCAGTGTAATGTGTTCTCTCTGTCTGGTCTTGGTCAGTACCTGTGCTGCAACATTCTGTATGTTTTGTAGTTGACCAATGTCTTTCTTGGGTAGACCAGACAGGAGAGCATCACAGTAGTCAAGCCTGCTTGTAATATAAGCTGACCTCCTATTGGCTGTTCTCTGTGTTTACTGTCCTATAGTCTACTGACCTCCTATTGGCTGTTCTCTCTGTTTACTGTCCTGTTGTCTACTGACCTCCTATTGGCTGTTCTCTCTGTGTACTGTCCTATAGTCTACTGACCTCCTATTGGCTGTTCTCTCTGTGTACTGTCCTATAGTCTACTGACCTCCTATTGGCTGTTCTCTCTGTTTACTGTCCTATAGTCTACTGACCTCCTATTGGCTGTTCTCTCTGTTTACTGTCCTGTAGTCTACTGACCTCCTATTGGCTGTTCTCTCTGTGTACTGTCCTGTAGTCTACTGACCTCCTATTGGCTGTTCTCTCTGTTTACTGTTCTGTAGTCTACTAACCTGCTGTCTCTCTACTAAATGTTTGCGACAAAGCTAGTCTTTTGCATATATATATTACAACTACGGTTCCTACAGTCCTCTAAGCTCCTGTCCCTCTCTACTGTCACAGAAAACGGCCTACAATATAGCCTCCGGTGTCATCTGTTCCATCTACGTGCTCTGTGCCGTGGTGCTGTTCTTCGGCTGTCCAAGGAGAAGAAAGGTAACTGCAGGGTGACCATTTTATTTATCCAGCCCTCAAATCAACAAACCCCCTTTCAAAAAAATAAAATAATGTAATGTGTTAACTTTTGGTCGCTTAACGTTCCATGTTCCTATTATATAATGATGAGCTCGTGGGAATTCCCCAATGGCCTGACATTATTCTAAACAAGCCCCACTCCCTTATGTAGATGTTATTGAGATCGACAGTGTGGTGTGATGACGATGGGCTGTGACCAGGTACACAGTTTCTGTCTCATGTGACTATGGCCCGATGGGCTGTGACCAGAGTGGCTTGATGCTCTAACAGATGAGCTGTGACCAGGGTGGCTTGATGCTCTAACAGATGAGCTGTGACCAGGGTGGCTTGATGCTCTAACAGATGGGCTGTGACCAGGGTGGCTTGATGCTCTAACAGATGGGCTGTGACCAGGGTGGCTTGATGCTCTAACAGATGGGCTGTGACCAGGGTGGCTTGATGCTCTAACAGATGGGCTGTGACCAGGGTGGCTTGATGCTCTAACAGATGGGCTGTGACCAGGGTGGCTTGATGCTCTAACAGATGAGCTGTGACCAGGGTGGCTTGATGCTCTAACAGATGGGCTGTGACCAGGGTGGCTTGATGCTCTAACAGATGAGCTGTGACCAGGGTGGCTTGATGCTCTAATAGATGAGCTGTGACCAGGGTGGCTTGATGCTCTAACAGATGAGCTGTGACCAGGGTGGCTTGATGCTCTAACAGATGGGCTGTGACCACGGTGGCTTGATGCTCTAACAGATGAGCTGTGACCAGGGTGGCTTGATGCTCTAACAGATGAGCTGTGACCAGGGTGGCTTGATGCTCTAACAGATGGGCTGTGACCAGGGTGGCTTGATGCTCTAACAGATGGGCTGTGACCAGGGTGGCTTGATGCTCTAACAGATGGGCTGTGACCAGGGTGGCTTGATGCTCTAACAGATGAGCTGTGACCAGGGTGGCTTGATGCTCTAACAGATGAGCTGTGACCAGGGTGGCTTGATGCTCTAACAGATGGGCTGTGACCAGGGTGGCTTGATGCTCTAACTGATGAGCTGTGACCAGGGTGGCTTGATGCTCTAACAGATGGGCTGTGACCAGGGTGGCTTGATGCTCTAACAGATGAGCTGTGACCAGGGTGGCTTGATGCTCTAACAGATGAGCTGTGACCAGGGTGGCTTGATGCTCTAACAGATGGGCTGTGACCACGGTGGCTTGATGCTCTAACAGATGAGCTGTGACCAGGGTGGCTTGATGCTCTAACAGATGGGCTGTGACCAGGGTGGCTTGATGCTCTAACAGATGGGCTGTGACCAGGGTGGCTTGATGCTCTAACAGATGGGCTGTGACCAGGGTGGCTTGATGTTCTAACTGATGAGCTGTGACCAGGGTGGCTTGATGCTCTAACAGATGAGCTGTGACCAGGGTGGCTTGATGCTCTAACAGATGGGCTGTGACCACGGTGGCTTGATGCTCTAACAGATGAGCTGTGACCAGGGTGGCTTGATGCTCTAACAGATGGGCTGTGACCAGGGTGGCTTGATGCTCTAACAGATGGGCTGTGACCAGGGTGGCTTGATGCTCTAACAGATGGGCTGTGACCAGGGTGGCTTGATGCTCTAACAGATGAGCTGTGACCAGGGTGGCTTGATGCTCTAACAGATGAGCTGTGACCAGGGTGGCTTGATGCTCTAACAGATGAGCTGTGACCAGGGTGGCTTGATGCTCTAACAGATGAGCTGTGACCAGGGTGGCTTGATGCTCTAACAGATGGGCTGTGACCATGGTGGCTTGATGCTCTAACAGATGAGCTGTGACCAGGGTGGCTTGATGCTCTAACAGATGGGCTGTGACCATGGTGGCTTGATGCTCTAACAGATGAGCTGTGACCAGGGTGGCTTGATGCTCTAACAGATGAGCTGTGACCAGGGTGGCTTGATGCTCTAACAGATGAGCTGTGACCAGGGTGGCTTGATGCTCTAACAGATGAGCTGTGACCAGGGTGGCTTGATGCTCTAACAGATGAGCTGTGACCAGGGTGGCTTGATGCTCTAACAGATGAGCTGTGACCAGGGTGGCTTGATGCTCTAACAGATGGGCTGTGACCAGGGTGGCTTGATGCTCTAACAGATGAGCTGTGACCAGGGTGGCTTGATGCTCTAACAGATGAGCTGTGACCAGGGTGGCTTGATGCTCTAACAGATGAGCTGTGACCAGGGTGGCTTGATGCTCTAACAGATGGGCTGTGACCAGGGTGGCTTGATGCTCTAACAGATGGGCTGTGACCATGGTGGCTTGATGCTCTAACAGATGAGCTGTGACCAGGGTGGCTTGATGCTCTAACAGATGGGCTGTGACCAGGGTGGCTTGATGCTCTAACAGATGAGCTGTGACCAGGGTGGCTTGATGCTCTAACAGATGGGCTGTGACCAGGGTGGCTTGATGCTCTAACAGATGGGCTGTGACCAGGGTGGCTTGATGCTCTAACAGATGAGCTGTGACCAGGGTGGCTTGATGCTCTAACAGATGAGCTGTGACCAGGGTGGCTTGATGCTCTAACAGATGAGCTGTGACCAGGGTGGCTTGATGCTCTAACAGATGGGCTGTGACCAGGGTGGCTTGATGCTCTAACAGATGAGCTGTGACCAGGGTGGCTTGATGCTCTAACAGATGGGCTGTGACCAGGGTGGCTTGATGCTCTAACAGATGAGCTGTGACCAGGGTGGCTTGATGCTCTAACAGATGGGCTGTGACCAGGGTGGCTTGATGCTCTAACAGATGGGCTGTGACCAGGGTGGCTTGATGCTCTAACAGATGGGCTGTGACCAGGGTGGCTTGATGCTCTAACAGATGAGCTGTGACCAGGGTGGCTTGATGCTCTAACAGATGGGCTGTGACCAGGGTGGCTTGATGCTCTAACAGATGAGCTGTGACCAGGGTGGCTTGATGCTCTAACAGATGGGCTGTGACCCAGGGTGGCTTGATGCTCTAACAGATGAGCTGTGACCAGGGTGGCTTGATGCTCTAACAGATGAGCTGTGACCAGGGTGGCTTGATGCTCTAACAGATGGGCTGTGACCAGGGTGGCTTGATGCTCTAACAGATGGGCTGTGACCAGGGTGGCTTGATGCTCTAACAGATGGGCTGTGACCACGGTGGCTTGATGCTCTAACAGATGAGCTGTGACCAGGGTGGCTTGATGCTCTAACAGATGGGCTGTGACCCAGGGTGGCTTGATGCTCTAACAGATGGGCTGTGACCAGGGTGGCTTGATGCTCTAACAGATGAGCTGTGACCAGGGTGGCTTGATGCTCTAACAGATGGGCTGTGACCAGGGTGGCTTGATGCTCTAACAGATGAGCTGTGACCAGGGTGGCTTGATGCTCTAACAGATGGGCTGTGACCAGGGTGGCTTGATGCTCTAACAGATGAGCTGTGACCAGGGTGGCTTGATGCTCTAACAGATGAGCTGTGACCAGGGTGGCTTGATGCTCTAACAGATGGGCTGTGACCAGGGGGCTTGATGCTCTAACAGATGAGCTGTGACCAGGGGGCTTGATGCTCTAACAGATGGGCTGTGACCAGGGGGCTTGATGCTCTAACAGATGGGCTGTGACCAGGGTGGCTTGATGCTCTAACAGATGGGCTGTGACCAGGGTGGCTTGATGCTCTAACAGATGGGCTGTGACCAGGGTGGCTTGATGCTCTAACAGATGGGCTGTGACCAGGGTGGCTTGATGCTCTAACAGATGAGCTGTGACCAGGGTGGCTTGATGCTCTAACAGATGAGCTGTGACCAGGGTGGCTTGATGCTCTAACAGATGGGCTGTGACCAGGGTGGCTTGATGCTCTAACAGATGGGCTGTGACCAGGGTGGCTTGATGCTCTAACAGATGAGCTGTGACCAGGGTGGCTTGATGCTCTAACAGATGAGCTGTGACCAGGGTGGCTTGATGCTCTAACAGATGAGCTGTGACCAGGGTGGCTTGATGCTCTAACAGATGGGCTGTGACCAGGGGGCTTGATGCTCTAACAGATGAGCTGTGACCAGGGGGCTTGATGCTCTAACAGATGGGCTGTGACCAGGGGGCTTGATGCTCTAACAGATGAGCTGTGACCAGGGGGGCTTGATGCTCTAACAGATGAGCTGTGACCAGGGTGGCTTGATGCTCTAACAGATGAGCTGTGACCAGGGTGGCTTGATGCTCTAACAGATGAGCTGTGACCAGGGGGCTTGATGCTCTAACAGATGAGCTGTGACCAGGGTGGCTTGATGCTCTAACAAATGAGCTCGTAGGAAACATACTTGTCAGCTGCTGATTTGACCTCCATTATGAGAAGTTCTGAAATAACTGAATATGTTGTATAATAGTTATTTTGTGGTGTGTGTGTGTGGCATTCATCCTCCTCGATCTGATTCTCCTAATATTTGTTAAAATTATTTTAGAAATGTATATTATCATCATCAAATTCAACTCTCATGAGATGGAAGGGTGTCCTGAAGTTTAAACACATATAGGTCAACTTTTGTTTTGTTACAACGTCATCTCCCTCCCTCCAGAGTCGTCTCGCCCCGGTCAGAGCGCATGTCGTTCTGGGAGGGTATCAGGCTGGTGATGGGTCACGGACCTTACGCCAAGCTGGTGATGGGCTTCCTCTTCACCTCACTGGCCTTCATGGTGACTATATACAGTATATCTCTCTCTCTCTCTTATTTATTTAATCTAGATTGCAAGGCTGATTTACACTTGTCAGCAACGAGTGAATGAAGTTGCCAGATCCACTAATTTGAAGTGGTGTCCACATACTGTACTTTTTTTTTTATTTTTTATTTAACTAGGCAAGTCAGTTAAGAACAAATTCTTATTTTCAATGATGGCCTAGGAACAGTGGGTTAACTGCCTGTTCAGGGGCAGAACAACAGATTTGTACCTTGTCAGCTCGGGGTTTGAACTCGCAACCTTCCGGTTACTAGTCCAACGCTCTAACCACTAGGCTTCCCTGCCACCCCAGGGTAGCCTAGTGTGTTTCACTCACTCACTCACTCACTCACTCACTCACTCACTCACTCACCAAAGACTACACATCATCATTAGTTTCCACTTCCTGGTAGAAAGAGGAAACGTGTCTTGTTTTTATAAATATCATCTGGCCTTTAAATAATATCGTAGTTTGTGACCATAAATGTCTTCTACCCGTAAAGTTATAGCCCAACCATAAAGCTAACGTTCAATATACTCTAATGCTTGGAAAGGCTATCTGCCACCATTCAGCTGTGTGTGTGTGTGTGTGTGTGTGTGTGTGTGTGTGTGTGTGTTTATTTATATGGTCTCTGGGGTACGCTGTTCCTCGTGTTAGAGAGTCTTCAGCCAGCGAGCCTGTACGCTCGGTCTGAGGTGTGTGTGTGTGTGTGTGTGTGTGTGTGTGTGTAGGGTCTAACTGAGCGTGTCTCACTCCGTCTCTCTCTCTCAGCTACTGGAAGGGAACTTTGCTCTGTTCTGCTGCTACACTCTGGGCTTAAGGAACGACTTCCAGAACATTCTACTGGTCATCATGGTGAGGACACACACACACACACTGCCTATTGATTTAAAGTGTGAATGGCCTTGTTCTTTACAGATGATACAGATTGAGACTCTTCTCCTACGTCACTTACTGACCTTTAGAGAGAGAGAGAGAGAGAGAGAGAGAGAGAGAGAGAGAGAGAGAGAGAGAGAGAGAGAGAGAGAGAGAGAGAGAGAGAGAGAGAGAGAGAGAGAGAGAGAGAGAGAGAGAGAGAGAGAGAGAGAGAGAGAGAGAGATATTTTCTCTATACAAAATAGCTTCCTCTCTCAGGTTGTTGTCCAGTCAGTCTGTCTCTATGGTAGCCAGTGACTTGTAGCTTCTCATTACTTTGATGTGTGATCACATTCACTGACCTGGTCTGAATACCAGCCTGTTCCCACAGACCATTTTTACCACTGCTGTAAAGACCCTAGACGGGCGCCTCTCTCTCAGCCCTCTCTTAGAAATATACGGTTAAATGGGGGGGGGGGGGGATTAGCTTCGCTGACATGCTTTCATCCCTCTCTTCTCAGTCATATGATTTTAAAACGACTTAAGTGAAGGATTTAAATCCTAATGTAACTGAGTGAGTTTGGCAGTCGGACACATGACCTTCCTATGAAGGCATGAGGCATATGAATGAACTGGTCAGTGGGTTTGAAAAGCTTAGTAATTCAATAAATTAAAATGGGAAAAATGGCTGCCTTAATATCCTTTTCTTTTATGTACCATATTAGTCCTGGTCCTTCTAGAAATACTGTTAGTAGTTACAGTTAATGAAGGCAAACGAGACCTTAACCCGGGGGGGGGGGGCAAACGAGGCCTTAACCCAGGGGGGACCTCAACCCGGGGGGGCGAACGAGGCCTCAACCCGGGGGGGCAAACGAGGCCTTAACCCGGGGGAGGCAAACGAGGCCTTAACCCGGGGGGGGCAAACGAGGCCTTAACCCGGGGGCAAGCGAGGCCTTAACCCGGGGAGGCAAACGAGGCCTTAACCCGGGGGGCAAACGAGGCCTTAACCCAGGGGGCGAACGAGGCCTCAACCCGGGGGGGGCGGGGAGGCCTCAACCCGGGGGGGGGCAAACGAGGCCTTAACCCGGGGGAGGCAACGAGGCCTTAACCCGGGGGGGCAACGAGGCCTTAACCCGGGGGCGAACGAGGCCTTAACCCGGGGGGGAACGAGGCCTTAACCCGGGGGAGGCAACGAGGCCTTAACCCGGGGGGGCAAGCGAGGCCTTAACCCAGGGGGGCGAACGAGGCCTCAACCCGGGGGCGAACGAGGCCTCAACCCGGGGGGGGGCAACGAGGCCTTAACCCGGGGAGGCAAACGAGGCCTTAACCCGGGGGGGGGCAAACGAGGCCTTAACCCGGGGGCGAACGGGCCTCAACCGGGGGCGAACGAGGCCTCAACCCGGGGGCAAACGAGGCCTTAACCCGGGGGCGAGGGCCTTAACCCGGGGAAACGAGGCCTTAACCCGGGGGGGGGAAACGAGGCCTTAACCCGGGGGGCAAACGAGGCCTTAACCCGGGGGGCGAACGAGGCCTCAACCCGGGGGCGAACGAGGCCTCAACCCGGGGGGGCAACGAGGCCTTAACCCGGGGGAGGCAACGAGGCCTTAACCCGGGGGAGGGGCCTTAACCCGGGGGGGGGGCGACGAGGCCTTAACCAACCCGGGGGGGGGCAAACGAGGCCTTAACCCGGGGGGGCAAACGAGGCCTTAACCCGGGGGGCGAACGAGGCCTTAACCCGGGGGGCAACGAGGCCTTAACCCGGGGGAAACGAGGCCTTAACCCGGGGGGGGGAAACGAGGCCTTAACCCGGGGGCGGGCGAGGCCTTAACCCGGGGGGAGCAAACGAGACCTGCAGAGCTTTTTTGCCATTCGCTTAATTTTTACCCACGATATTCCGCCGTTCTGGTGGCCGTGTTCCCTCACACAGCCCACCCGCCCTTCTCCCGACTGACGACATTAAAACTGTCGAAAGCAAGATGCTTTTTTTGTTGTTGTAGCTATTAAGTAGTAAATTCCCAGATGCCCAATAAAAAAAAATACAATACAGACATTAAGCTGGAATTGTGTAGTAATGTGAATAGATGTTCACCAGTAGGCGTGTCCCCTAACTCTGCTCATCACTACTCAAATTACACCATCACTACTGACTTACCACTCATGTATGTAGTAGAAAATAAGTAGTGAATCAACAAATTATTGAGTGGAACTTGTGAGGTTGTAATGAATAGTAAGTTAGTCGTTTTGAGGTTGTGGTGATATACTGCCATCTGGTGGCGACTTCAAACAATTGCATTATAGGAACTATTTCAGAAATTGATGGTCCTTGAACATAAATATTAGTCCTTGGAAAAAGTACTTAGAAAGACCTTGAATTGGACCACTGTCTGTACGAACCCTTTACTGTTGTGCCTTGCCAGTCTGTTTGTGCTATTATTCCACTTTTTGTACTGTCTGTGCAAATACTGTTGTGTTCAGAACATGGTCTATTCACACAGTTTTTTTTTATTGTAGACTATGCAAATGTTTGTGATACTGGAAGGAGAGAGATTTGACAGGCAGCGAAGTGCAGACAGTTCAGGGGAAAGCAGATTCACCTTGATGTGGTATTGCCAGGAAGCAGAACAAGCATTGTGAAGATGTCTATGAGATGCAGTCCACACACACACACACACACACACACACACACACACACACACACACACACACACACACACACACACACACAGCTAGAAAGAGGACACAGACAAAGTGAAGTCACTCTTGAGATTACTGGATTTACAGCAGGTACTTTCCTTGCAGTATAAACTCCACTCCAACTATGTAGCAGTATAACTTTAGACCGTCCCCTCGCCCATTACCCGGGCGCGAACCAGGGACCCTCTGCACACATCAACAACAGTCACCCACGAAGCATCGTTACCCATCGCTCCACAAAAGCCACGGCCCTTGCAGAGCAAAGGGGGAACTACTACTTCAAGGTCTCAGAGCAAGTGACGTCACCGATTGAAACGCTAACTAAGCTAGCCGTTTCACATCCGTTACACACACACACACACACACACACACACACACACACACACACACACACACACACACACACACACACACACACACACACACACACACACACACACACACACACACACACACACACACACACACACAATGTTAACGTATTCTTAAACAAACACATCCAAAAAGAAGGGGAAACGACTGGCATCCTAGTGGCGCCCATAGAGGGTCAATGTTTGACCTCTTATTGGCTAAACCATAAAGCCAGAGGTCCATCGGATGTTGACCCAATGCAGGAATGTGCCTATTAAAATGTCCACTGGATTGTTTTGTGAAGCATCCTGCAATTCCTACCTCTGCTGTGTCGTTACGGGTTGCTTGGCTACCCGGCCAAACGCTACTCCACGCCCACAGATGTTTGTTTATTTTCCGCTATGTGGCTGGATCTGAGTCCCTCCCCGCTGATTTCAAGACTGCAAACCCATTCTAATCGTTCTGATTTGTCCCATGAACAAAACTGGTGGGGTTGGGTCAGAGCCAGAACGTGGGTAAAGGGGGCATTTTTTAGAAACTGTGTTATAGACTTTGATACTGATTTGGTTACAGATGATCCAATCGCTGATGACTTTCTCTCGTAGCTTCAACACTGACGTAAACAACTTTTCCGATTGAGTCGTCAGGCTCAGTGATGGGTTTGATTGAGTCGTCAGGCTCAGTGATGGGTTTGATTGAGTCGTCAGGCTCAGTGATGGGTTTGATTGAGTCGTCAGGCTCAGTGATGGGTTTGATTGAGTCGTCAGGCTCAGTGATGGGTTTGATTGAGTCGTCAGGCTCAGTGATGGGTTTGATTGAGTCGTCAGGCTCAGTGATGGGTTCGATTGAGTCGTCAGGCTCAGTGATGGGTTCGATTGTCAGGCTCAGTGATAGGTTTGATTGAGTCGTCAGGCTCAGTGATGGGTTTGATTGAGTCTCAGGCTCAGTGATGGGTTCGATTGAGTTCAGGCTCAGTGATGGGTTTGATTGAGTCGTCAGGCTCAGTGATGGGTTCGATTGGCTCAGGCTCAGTGATGGGTTTGATTCAGGCTCAGTGATGGGTTCGATTGAGTCGTCAGGCTCAGTGATGGGTTCGATGAGTCGTCAGGCTCAGTGATGGGTTCGATTGAGTCGTCAGGCTCAGTGATGGGTTCGATTGAGTCGTCAGGCTCAGTGATGGGTTTGATTGAGTCGTCAGGCTCAGTGATGGGTTTGATTGAGTCGTCAGGCTCAGTGATGGGTTTGATTGAGTCGTCAGGCTCAGTGATGGGTTCGATTGAGTCGTCAGGTGATGGGTGGATTAGAGAGGTTGAGAATGTCTTCCTTAGGGAAGACTGATAAATCCCCAAAAACACAAACCAGACAGTGCTGATGGGGGTTTTTGTAGTCTGCCACATAACATGTTCCAAAGACTGAAGGTGGCATAACGGCTACATCTCTAACGGAACCCTATTCCTTTAATGGTCGAAAGTTGTGCCCCATCAAGCAATTCGGGTTCCATTTGAGACTCGACCGTTCTCTTGGCACGTAGGCTAAAGTTGAAACGGACTGGAACCCTAGCCAGGTCATTGAAGTAAATATGGCAACAGAAACATCCTTACTCAACTAGAAACACAACAATTTTTCCATTTTGTCTTGACTAAACCCCATTTCTTTGTCTTGTTTTCTCTCCAGCTCGCCGCGACGCTCACCATCCCCTTCTGGCAGTGGTTCCTCACCAAGTTTGGCAAGAAGACAGCTGTGTACATCGGCACCTCTGTAAGACTTAGCATACCCTCAGAATGATCACAAAATGCCTTAGTCCATGGAGGCTTTATTAGGGCTGCGGATGCGGAGACTCTGGAGGTAACTTCTTTCATGCAAAGCCTGACATTGGAAAGGCACCTTAACATGCTTCAGATTGGCTGTCGGCTTAACTCCGCTATCCGCTTCTCAGATCCGCTGGCTCAGCTAGCCGAACTCCACTAGCCGAACTCCGCTAGCCGAACTCCGCTAGCCGATCTCCGCTAGCCGAACTCCGCTAGCCGAACTCCGCTAGCCGAACTCCGCTAGCCGAACTCCGCTAGCCGAGCCGATCTCAGCTAGCCGAACTCCGCTAGCCGAACTCCGCTAGCCGAACTCCGCTAGCCGAGCCGATCTCAGCTAGCCGAACTCCGCTAGCCGAACTCAGCTAGCCAATCCGAACAAGTGTGCTCGCATACTCCCTTAAAAGACCTTTGCTTGAAAAAAATGAGAAAAAGGCGGTAATGGTACTGTTTGTCCATTTTGAGACACTGTAGCCAGTATACACTTCCTAAACAATTGTCTCAAGAAATCGGACATTAATTTGTACGTTATTTGCCGAGGTCGCGCAATATTACATCTATCTAAACGAGTCGTCTCTTGTTAAATGACAACTGAAGAAACCCTACTGTTTCACAGACGAAGAGGCGTAGACTTGGGCTCTGAAAAATCCCCCACCGAAGTCCAAAACCGTCACAAAATGTCGTCATAATAAATGAACAAAACACGTTTGCATGCGGATGTCTTTCAAGGAAGACCAAGCATCTCCAGGTCATTTGTATCTCAAGGACCACGTTAAATGGATACTTCAGGATTTTTGCAATTTTTTTAAAACATTTTATTTCACTAGACAAGTTAATTAAGAACAAATTCTTATTTGCAATGAAGGCCTACCCCGCCCAAACCCTAACCCGGACGTCGCTGGGCCAATGGTGCACCGCCCTATGGGACTCCCAATCACGGCCGGTTGTGATACAGCCTGGATACTTATGTAAATGTGATATTTCAGTTTTTTATACATTTGCAAAAAAAAAACTAAAAACCTGTTTTTGCTTTGTCATTATGGGGTATTGTGTGTAAATTGATGAAGGATTCTGTGTACATCCTTGGTGAATGATGTTTTCTCTCCTCTCTGCAGTCTGTGATCCCCTTTATGATCCTGGTGGTGTGTGTGAAGAGTAATCTCATCATTACCTACCTGGTGTCGTTCGCTGCCGGGGTCGGAGTCGCAGCTGCCTTCCTGTTGCCATGGTGAGTTGTTGCCAGATGTGGTGGTTGTTACTGACTCTCTGTCTCTGTCTCTAGGTCCATGTTGCCAGATGTGGAGGATGTTACTGACTCTCTGTCTCTAGGTCCATGTTGCCAGATGTGGTGGATGTTACTGACTCTCTGTCTCTGTCTCCAGGTCCAGGTTGCCAGATGTGGTGGTTGTTACTGACTCTCTGTCTCTGTCTCTAGGTCCATGTTGCCAGATGTGGAGGATGTTACTGACTCTCTGTCTCTGTCTCTAGGTCCATGTTGCCAGATGTGGAGGATGTTACTGACTCTCTGTCTCCAGGTCCATGTTGCCAGATGTGGTGGATGTTACTGACTCTCTGTCTCTGTCTCTAGGTCCATGTTGCCAGATGTGGAGGATGTTACTGACTCTCTGTCTCTGTCTCTAGGTCCATGTTGCCAGATGTGGTGGATGTTACTGACTCTCTGTCTCTGTCTCTAGGTCCATGTTGCCAGATGTGGTGGATGTTACTGACTCTCTGTCTCTGTCTCTAGGTCCATGTTGCCAGATGTGGAGGATGTTACTGACTCTCTGTCTCCAGGTCCATGTTGCCAGATGTGGAGGATGTTACTGACTCTCTGTCTCTGTCTCTAGGTCCATGTTGCCAGATGTGGAGGATGTTACTGACTCTCTGTCTCTGTCTCCAGGTCCATGTTGCCAGATGTGGTGGATGTTACTGACTCTCTGTCTCTGTCTCTAGGTCCATGTTGCCAGATGTGGAGGATGTTACTGACTCTCTGTCTCTAGGTCCATGTTGCCAGATGTGGTGGATGTTACTGACTCTCTGTCTCTAGGTCCATGTTGCCAGATGTGGAGGATGTTACTGACTCTCTGTCTCTGTCTCCAGGTCCATGTTGCCAGATGTGGTGATTGTTACTGACTCTCTGTCTCTGTCTCCAGGTCCATGTTGCCAGATGTGGAGGATGTTACTGACTCTCTGTCTCTGTCTCCAGGTCCATGTTGCCAGATGTGGTGGATGTTACTGACTCTCTGTCTCTGTCTCCAGGTCCATGTTGCCAGATGTGGAGGATGTTACTGACTCTCTGTCTCCAGGTCCATGTTGCCAGATGTGGTGGATGTTACTGACTCTCTGTCTCTGTCTCTAGGTCCATGTTGCCAGATGTGGAGGATGTTACTGACTCTCTGTCTCCAGGTCCATGTTGCCAGATGTGGTGGATGTTACTGACTCTCTGTCTCTGTCTCTAGGTCCATGTTGCCAGATGTGGAGGATGTTACTGACTCTCTGTCTCTGTCTCCAGGTCCATGTTGCCAGATGTGGAGGATGTTAATGACTCTCTGTCTCTGTCTCCAGGTCCATGTTGCCAGATGTGGAGGATGTTACTGACTCTCTGTCTCTGTCTCTAGGTCCATGTTGCCAGATGTGCCAGGTCCATGTTGCCAGATGTGGTGGATGTTAATGACTCTCTGTCTCTGTCTCCAGGTCCATGTTGCCAGATGTGGAGGTTGTTACTGACTCTCTGTCTCTGTCTCCAGGTCCATGTTGCCAGATGTGGTGGTTGTTACTGACTCTCTGTCTCCAGGTCCATGTTGCCAGATGTGGAGGATGTTACTGACTCTCTGTCTCCAGGTCCATGTTGCCAGATGTGGTGGATGTTACTGACTCTCTGTCTCTGTCTCTAGGTCCATGTTGCCAGATGTGGAGGATGTTACTGACTCTCTGTCTCTGTCTCTAGGTCCATGTTGCCAGATGTGGTGGATGTTACTGACTCTCTGTCTCTGTCTCTAGGTCCATGTTGCCAGATGTGGTGGATGTTACTGACTCTCTGTCTCTGTCTCTAGGTCCATGTTGCCAGATGTGGAGGATGTTACTGACTCTCTGTCTCCAGGTCCATGTTGCCAGATGTGGAGGATGTTACTGACTCTCTGTCTCTGTCTCTAGGTCCATGTTGCCAGATGTGGAGGATGTTACTGACTCTCTGTCTCTGTCTCCAGGTCCATGTTGCCAGATGTGGTGGATGTTACTGACTCTCTGTCTCTGTCTCTAGGTCCATGTTGCCAGATGTGGAGGATGTTACTGACTCTCTGTCTCTAGGTCCATGTTGCCAGATGTGGTGGATGTTACTGACTCTCTGTCTCTAGGTCCATGTTGCCAGATGTGGAGGATGTTACTGACTCTCTGTCTCCAGGTCCATGTTGCCAGATGTGGAGGATGTTACTGACTCTCTGTCTCTGTCTCCAGGTCCATGTTGCCAGACGTGGAGGTTGTTACTGACTCTCTGTCTCTGTCTCTAGGTCCATGTTGCCAGATGTGGAGGATGTTACTGACTCTCTGTCTCCAGGTCCATGTTGCCAGATGTGGTGATTGTTACTGACTCTCTGTCTCTGTCTCCAGGTCCATGTTGCCAGATGTGGAGGATGTTACTGACTCTCTGTCTCTGTCTCCAGGTCCATGTTGCCAGATGTGGTGGATGTTACTGACTCTCTGTCTCTGTCTCCAGGTCCATGTTGCCAGATGTGGTGGTTGTTACTGACTCTCTGTCTCCAGGTCCATGTTGCCAGATGTGGAGGATGTTACTGACTCTCTGTCTCCAGGTCCATGTTGCCAGATGTGGAGGATGTTACTGACTCTCTCTCTCTGTCTCTAGGTCCATGTTGCCAGATGTGGAGGATGTTACTGACTCTCTGTCTCCAGGTCCATGTTGCCAGATGTGGAGGATGTTACTGACTCTCTGTCTCCAGGTCCATGTTGCCAGTGTGGAGGATGTTACTGACTCTCTGTCTCTGTCTCTGGGTCCATGTTGCCAGATGTGGAGGATGTTACTGGCTCTCTGTCTCTGTCTCTAGGTCCATGTTGCCAGATGTGGTGGTTGTTAATGACTCTCTGTCTCTGTCTCTAGGTCCATGCTGCCACATGTTGCCAGATGTGGTGGATGTTAATGACTCTCTGTCTCTGTCTCCAGGTCCATGTTGCCAGATGTGGAGGATGTTACTGACTCTCTGTCTCTGTCTCTAGGTCCATGTTGCCAGACGTGGTAGATGACTTCCAGGTCCAGAACCCAGACTCTGGGTCACGAAGCCATCTTTTATTCCTTCTACGTCTTCTTCACCAAGTTTGCCTCTGGAATCTCTCTGGGGATCTCTACTCTCAGCTTGGAGTAAGTTTACCCTTCACAGATGGAGACTTTGGCCTCTTGAGGCCCCTTGTGGCCCCTTGCGGCCCCTTCGTGCTGTACATATTCGTTTAGATATCATCAGTCAGGAAGTTTTACTTTCCCAGTAAAAAAACACGAGGATGAGGCCAAAATCCCAGTTCAAAGCACAGGATTGCTTCTCCATCTGAATTAGTAATGTGTGTCACATGAACATCTTTGATCAAAGTCATGCGATTAAATTCCTTCCTCATGATTTCCTGCTTCTCCTTCACTCCACCTGTAGTTTTGCAGGGTATATGACTCGAGGTTGCACCCAGCCTGAGAACGTGGATATAACCCTGAAGGTTCTGGTCTCCGCGGCGCCCATAGGACTCCTTCTGATTGGCCTGGTCATATTCCGCTCTTATCCAATCGACGAAGAGAGGAGGCAGGGCAACAGGAAGCTGCTACAGGAGCAACGGTAAGACTTGCATGTCTGACTCTGGAACTCGGGCCTCGTACCCCAAGCATTTCCTGTGTGTATATATAACCGGATTGGATAGATATACCATAGGCATAGACCTGGAAATATTGCCAAATTGTTTACCATTATAAGATCACTTATTGCTTTCAGAAGCACTCACAGGGTTCAACGCTGTGTCCTGCGATGGCGCCAGTTCTAAATTATGTAACTTTTTTCCACCAATCTCCTGATTCACGTGGTACCTGCTTTAGCCGTGCTCCTGCTGTTCTGTTGGCCCGTTACTCACACAGCCCTCCCGCCATTCTCCCGAACGGCGTCACTAAGGGTGTGTTCGTAAATTCACTTCTGGTTATCTACTCCGATTTCAGAGCACTCTCGTCTGAGTGTACCAGAGCGCAGAACAACTGATTTACAAACGCTCAACACCCGTTGAATATGGCCAGTGCCAGTAAAAGTTGGCAAAAAAAAAGTTATTAAATTGCTGCCAACAGCACAGTTACAGTCACCAACGCTGTGGATAACATGACAACAGCCTAACCAGCTCTGCTGGTGGGAGTAAAATGGTCAGAGTGAGGTGTTCTCTCATTATGTGTCTGGAAGTGGCTAGTTACTGTTAGCCAGTTAGCTTGGGTGCTTGACTGCCGTTACTGTCAGAACGCTCAGAACAACCTCATTCCTCCGCCAGAGCTGGGCGCCGAACGCTCTGAGAGCGAAACGCTCTGAATTTACCAAGGACCCAGAGTGACCTCTGACAAGCTGGAGGCAATTTACGAACTCACTCTAAAGCTGCCGGTCGGAAGCAAGATGCTTTTTTTGTAGCTATTAAGTAGTAAATTCCCAAATGCCCAATAAAAAAATACAATACAGACATTAAGCTGGAATTGTGTAGTAATGTGAATAGATGTTCACCAGTAGGCGTGTCCCCTAACTCTGCTCATCACTACTCAAATTACACCATCACTACTGACTTACCACTCATGTATGTAGTAGAAAATAAGTAGTGAATCAACAAATTATTGAGTAGAACTTGTGAGGTTGTAATGAATAGTAAGTTAGTTGTTTTGAGGTTGTGGTAATATACTGCCATCTGGTGGCGACTTCAAACAATTGCATTATAGGAACTATTTCAGAAATTGATGGTCCTTGAACATAAATATTAGTCCTTGGAAAAAGTACTTGGAAAGACCTTGAAACCACTGTCTGTACAAACCCTTTACCCATAAAGGAGCCTGGGTGCCAGTCTGTTTGTGCTATTATTCCACTCCTTGTGTCTGTACAAACCCTTTACTCATAAAGGAGCCTGGGTGCCAGTCTGTTTGTGCTATTATTCCACTACTTGCCACTCCTTGCCATGCCTGATACCCAGGCTTTTCATCAAGTACATTTTGTTGTGAACTGTTCAGGTATATGGACTGCTTGTCTGTCGTGTGTAATCCCCGGGTCTCTCTGTTCTGTTCTCACAGGGAAAATGAGGCAGACTCCGAAACCGACTCAACAGAACTGACAAACATGCTGTAGGTTCTAGAACACTCATGGACCAATGGCGTGACTGATTGTTGCTTGCACTGGGTGGGGCTAATAATGAGGGCGGCTGGACCTATCACAAAGGCAACACTGCTTCCATCCAATCACACTGCTGCTTCAGATCTCTGAACTTAAAAGGATCACTAACACAAGACCCAAAACAGAAAATGTTTCTCAAACTGCAGTTCCGTATGGCAAGGAAGCATATGACTTCCTGGTTTAAGTCCCGCCCACTTCAGCTATGACTCATTGTCCCAACAGACGTCTCCCGCTCTGTTGTCAGTGTTGTTTCGGGGTCAAATCTAAAACGACAACCCATTTCCTTGTGCACTACACGGGGCTGTAACTGTCGTGAACTCCATGGGGACTTTTTACCGTGTGATTTGAGACGTAACCTTAATGTTATGGGTACAATGCATAGTACTGTCATTGTATATTGCCATAACTTTATCTATTGTAGGTATAACTTGAAAATCTCTAACGACTTTAGACAATGCACTAGAACAATTTACTACAACCCTCTTCTTCCAGGGTGAAGAAGAAGACTGTCGAAAGCTAAATAAGAGCCTTTTTATTCATTTGATGTTTTACTGGTATTGGTTACAAAAGCCAGACATTAAAAAAAAATATATATATTTTTTTTTTATTAGAATATTTCTACAACAATTTTGAATATCAAATGTTTCTACTAAGTGAATACAGACTTCAGTTTGGTACTGTCTTGACTGGTAGGACTACTGTACTGTCTTGACTCGTAAGACTACTGTACTGTCTTGACTGGTAGGACTACTGTACTGTCTTGACTGGTAGGACTACTGTACTGTCTTGACTGACTGGTACTGTCTTGACTGGTGGGACTACTGTACTGTCTTGACTGGTGGGACTACTGTACTGTCTTGACTGTTAGGACTACTGAACTGTCTTGACTGGTAGGACTACTGAACTGTCTTGACTGGTAGGACTACTGTACTGTCTTGACTGTTAGGACTACTGTACTGTCTTGACTGGTAGGACTACTGTACTGTCTTGACTGTTAGGACTACTGTACTGACTTGACTGGTAGGACTACTGTACTGTCTTGACTGTTAGGACTACTGACTGTCTTGACTGGAAGGGCTACTGTACTGTCTTGACTGGTAGGACTACTGTACTGTCTTGACTGGTAGGACTACTGTACTGTCTTGACTGGTAGGACTACTGTATTGTCTTGACTGGTAGGACTCTGTACTGTCGTGACTGTTAGGACTACTGAACTGTCTTGACTGGTTACTGAACTGTCTTGACTGACTACTGTACTGTCTTGACTGGTAGGACTACTGAACTGTCTTGACTGGTAGGACTACTGTACTGTCTTGACTGGTAGGACTACTGTACTGTCTTGACTGGTAGGACTACTGAACTGTCTTGACTGGTAGGGCTACTGTACTGTCTTGACTGGTAGGACTACTGTACTGTATTGACTGGTAGGACTACTGAACTGTCTTGACTGGTAGGGCTACTGTACTGTCTTGACTGGTAGGACTACTGTACTGTCTTGACTGGTAGGACTACTGTACTGTCTTGACTGGTAGGACTACTGTACTGTCTTGACTGAGGACTACTGTACTGTCTTGACTGGGCTACTGACTGTCTTGACTGGTGGACTACTGTCTTGACTGTTAGGGCTCTGACTACTTAGGGCTCTGACTACTTAGGGCTCTGACTACTTGACTCTGACTACTTAGGGCTCTGACTACTTAGGGCTCTGACTACTTAGGGCTCTGACTACTTAGGGCTCTGACTACTTAGGGCTCTGACTACTTAGGGCTCTGACTACTTTGTATTGTCTTAATCAGCTGCTTCTGATGTGTAATATTGTCGTCCTGTTAGTCCCAGTATCTGCATACTGTTAATTCAACACTTTTTTCCTTTTCTAAATATGTACATAAACAAAACCAACAATGTCTGCAATAAGTTTGATTTGTATAATTTAGTTCCGTGTAAGACCTTGTCTGCTGTTTGACACACTTCACAAGGAAGTGAGATCTCTTATCAATTTTTGTTTTACAAGTCGTGTGTTTCATGCAGTTTTGAAACCATCTCAAATGTTTCCTTACCCACTTTTCTATGTGCGGGTTTGTTTTGCACGGTCCAGTGCCCCTGGTGGGTGGAGATTTCACTTAAGGACCAATGCAATGCTCTAAAATATACAAACACTGCCTACCCAAGGGGACCGGGCCATACAAAATGAACTTGACCATAAGCATATTCAACACGGGCGTATTCATTAGGAAAGCAAACAGGGAGGAACCTACCTGAATTCGTGCAATATAAACATTCCTAGTGCACAAATGAATACACCCCAGTGTGGCCCAGGAGAGATTTGGGACCAACTCTGTAGTCTAATAAACTGGAGGTAAAAGCTGTGTTCATCACAGCACTTACCTCACCATTAAACCAGAACCACTAACAGTACAACTGTTTCCCAAGCTATTTCACACAGCCTATACAATCTATAGTATCACTACAACATCGTTACTAGTTCAAGACTTAGTGTTGGGCAAACCCATAACAATAGCTCGTACTAATCTAGAAAGTCTACATTTTTGGTAGTATTTGAGTTACATTTGAAGCATGGATTTTTTTGGGGGGGAAAAAAATGTCCTGCTTATATTCTAGAGTTAACATTTTTAAAGGTTGCTGTCGCGACTGAAATGAGGTCTGAATGCGTACTACAAAGTTACTCCTATGTGTATTGGTCTCGAAACCTTTTTATTTGGAAGGTTAACTGTATTTTTTTTATTTATTTTAATTTTAAATTTTGAAATGGTACATCCTCAGTCTTGTCTTCTTGTGTAGCTGTGTTTTTTTTTGGGGGGGGGAGGGGGGTCCCCCGAAAAGACAAGCAAGTCAAAGTATTTGAAAATGGGGGGGGGGGTTTATGACGTTTGTGTGTTATTGTATTGAAAGTGTCCACAGGATGTCAGTTGAAATTGATTTACAGACGAAGACCACTAGGCCTATACACCGCTAGGCCTATACACCGCTAGGCCTATACACCGCTAGGCCTATACACCGCTAGGCCTATACACCGCTAGGCCTGTACACCGCTAGGCCTGTACACCGCTAGGCCTATACACCACTAGGCCTATACACCACTAGGCCTATACACCACTAGGCCTATGCACCAACTCCATGGAAAAATATCATCTTACACTGAAATATACACTGAATTTTTTTATTGTTTTTAACATGCAATGATTTTAATGAGTTATATGAACTGTATAAGGAAATGAATTGGCCTTAATCTATGGATTTCACATGACTGGGAAAACAGAGATGCATCTGTTGGTCACATATCAACAACAAAAAAGGTAGAGGCGTGGAGCAGGGGCGTGGAGCAGGGGCGTGGAGCAGGGGCGTGGAGCAGGGGCGTGGAGTAGAGGCGTGGATCAGGAAATCTAGTATTCAGAGTGACCGGCATCTGCTTCATGCGGCGCGACACATCTCCTTCTTGATCAGGCTGTTGATTGTGGCCTGTGGAATGTCGTCCCACTCCTCTTCAATGGCTGTCGGAGGTTTCTGGATATTGGCGGGAACTGGAACACGCTGTCGTACACGTAGATCCAGAGCATCCCAAACATGATCAATGGGGTGACATGTCTGGTTAGTATGCAGGACATGGAAGAACTGGGATATTTTCAGGTGAAACATGAGGTGATGGGGGCGGATGAATGGCACAACAATGGGCCTCAGGATCTCATCACTGTATCTGATTTGCGATTGGTAAAATGCACTTATGTTCATTGTCTCTCGTTCATGCCTGTCCCATACCATAACACCACCGCCACCCTGGGGCATTCTGTTCACAACGTTGACATCAGCAAACCGCTCGCCCCACACAACGCCATATACGCTGTCTGGCATCTGCCTGTTACAGTTGAAACCAGGATTCATCCGTGAAGAGCACACTTCTCTAGCAGCCATCGAAGGGGGAGCATTTTCCAACTGAATTCGGTTACGACACCAAACTGCAGTCAGGTCCAGACCCCGGGGAGGACGACGAACACACAGGCTTCCCTGAGATGGATTCTGACCGTTTGTGTAGAAATGAGTTGGTTGTGCAGAACCCACAGTTTCATCAGCTGTCCAGGTGGTCAGACGATCCCGCAGGTGAAGAAGACGGATGTGGAGGTCCCGGTTGTGAGGCCGGGTTGGACGTACTGCCAAATTCTCTAGAGTTTACGGGAGAGAAATGAACATTTCAAATATTTGGCCACAACCCTGGTGGACATTTCTGCAGTCAACATGCCAATTGCACACTCCCTCAACTTGAGACATCTGTGGTGTTGTGTCGTTGTGACAAAACTGCACATTTTAGATTTAGATTTTATTGTGCCCAGCACAAAGTGCACCTGTGTAATGATCATGCTGTTTAATCAGCTTCTTGATATGCCACACCTGTCAGGTGGATGGATTATCTTGTCAAAGGATAAAATGCTCACTAACAGGCATGTAAACACATTTGTAGACAATGGAAAGTTTCTGGGATCTTTAATTTCAGCTCATGAAACATGAGATCAACGCTTCACATTATGCATTTCTATTTTTTGTTCAGTGTATTAACAAAGTTATGTTATGCATACGGTTTATATATTTACAGACAATTATAGTGTTTGATTTAGCGCATAATGAACTATAATGTTTTAAAGTCTCTCTCGTGGTCACCTAGCTCTGGTCCTAGTTAGAGAACCGGTCTAGTGCCCTGGACCAGAGCTAGTGGACATCTTGTGTGCCAAAAGTGGTTAGAGAGAAGACTAATCCAACTTCGGTTACCAGACGTCTCCATGTCTACCTGATCAGTCTCATACAATGGGAAAAACGTGTCATTGTCCCACACAAGGATATCCGTGAGGGGAGTGTGGATCTGTCCATCTGTCATTTGTCACATGCTATCTGACAGCACTGGGACGATTTGTGGATTAAACTTGGGTGAATGATGCCTCTCTTGCCATAGAGATCTGACATTTTACAAAATTACACTGATTGGCCCAAGACAGGAGCTATGGTAATTAACTAAAATGTGTTAGTCACATTAGTTCATGTTTACTGTTGTCTTGTTTTTGTTTGTTTTTTCTTTTGATGAATATGTTTGGCGATGACCTTCCTGTTCGACTCAAGGCAGTAGAAGGCAAACGTGTTTAGGCTCTAAAACTAGAATTGTTTTTAATATAACTTACTTCCACACAGAGCTGTAACAATGCCTTGTATACACACACACACACACACACACACACACACACACACACACACACACACACACACACACACACACACACACACCTCCTGTGCATAATGTAAATAATGTAAGTAAAAGTTGTATATCTTTTGATATCCGTGCCAGAAAGTGATCTGAACGGGTGTTCGAAGTAGTTATTTAATAAATGTTATACTAATTGATGCAGTATTGTGCTTTTGTCTGTCAGAATTCATTAAGGAAATACATTTCCTATCAACGTGATGTACAGCTGATGTAACGAAAGGGTCAGCCCCACCCCCATCCCTAGAGTAATGAGAGACTACCAGACAGCTAACCAGTCATCCCTAGAGTAATGAGAGACTACCAGACAGCTAACCAGTCATCCCTAGAGTAATGAGAGACTACCAGACAGCTAACCAGTCATCCCTAGAGTAATGAGAGACTACCAGACAGCTAACCAGTCATCCCCAGAGTAATGAGAGACTACCAGACAGCTAACCAGTCATCCCTAGAGTAATGAGAGACTACCATATACAGCTAACCAGTCATCCCTAGAGTAATGAGAGACTACCATATACAGCTAACCAGTCATCCCTAGAGTAATGAGAGACTACCAGACAGCTAACCAGCCATCCCTAGAGTAATGAGAGACTACCAGACAGCTAACCAGTCATCCCAAGAGTAATGAGAGACTACCAGACAGCTAACCAGTCATCCCAAGAGTAATGAGAGACTACCATATACAGCTAACCAGTCATCCCTAGAGTAATGAGAGACTACCATATACAGCTAACCAGTCATCCCTAGAGTAATGAGAGACTACCAGACAGCTAACCAGTCATCCATAGAGTAATCAGAGACTACCAGACAGCTAACCAGTCATCCCTAGAGTAATGAGAGACTACCAGACAGCTAACCAGTCATCCCTAGAGTAATGAGAGTCTACCAGACAGCTAACCAGTCATCCCCAGAGTAATGAGAGACTACCAGACAGCTAACCAGTCATCCCTAGAGTAATGAGAGACTACCAGACAGCTAACCAGTCATCCCTAGAGTAATGAGAGACTACCAGACAGCTAACCAGTCATCCCTAGAGTAATGAGAGACTACCAGACAGCTAACCAGTCATCCCTAGAGTAATGAGAGACTACCATATACAGCTAACCAGTCATCCCTAGAGTAATGAGAGACTACCATATACAGCTAACCAGTCATCCCTAGAGTATTGAGAGACTACCAGACAGCTAACCAGTCATCCCAAGAGTAATGAGAGACTACCAGACAGCTAACAAGTCATCCCTAGAGTAATGAGAGACTACCAGACAGCTAAACAGTCATCCCTAGAGTAATGAGAGACTACCATATACAGCTAACCAGTCATCCCTAGAGTAATGAGAGACTACCATATACAGCTAACCAGTCATCCCTAGAGTAATGAGACTACCAGACAGCTAACCAGTCATCCCAAGAGTAATGAGAGACTATCAGACAGCTAACCAGTCATCCCTAGAGTAATGAGAGACTACCAGACAGCTAAACAGTCATCCCTAGAGTAATGCGATACTACCAGGCAGCTAACCAGTCATCCCTAGAGTAATGAGAGACTACCATAAACAGCTAACCAGTCATCCCTAGAGTAATGAGAGACTACCAGACAGCTAACCAGTCATCCCTAGAGTAATGAGAGACTACCAGACAGCTAACCAGTCATCCCTAGAGTAATGAGAGACTACCATATACAGCTAACCAGTCATCCCTAGAGTAATGAGAGACTACCATATACAGCTAACCAGTCATCCCTAGAGTAATGAGAGACTACCAGACAGCTAACCAGTCATCCCTAGAGTAATGAGAGACTACCAGACAGCTAAACAGTCATCCCTAGAGTAATGCGATACTACCAGACAGCTAACCAGTCATCCCTAGAGTAATGAGAGACTACCAGACAGCTAACCAGTCATCCCTAGAGTAATGAGAGACTACCAGACAGCTAACCAGTCATCCCTAGAGTAATGAGAGACTACCATATACAGCTAACCAGTCATCCCTAGAGTAATGAGAGACTACCAGACAGCTAACCAGTCATCCCTAGAGTAATGAGAGACTACCATATACAGCTAACCAGTCATCCCTAGAGTAATGAGAGACTACCAGACAGCTAACCAGTCATCCCTAGAGTAATGAGAGACTACCATACAGCTAACCAGTCATCCCTAGAGTAATGAAAGACTACCAGACAGCTAACCAGTCATCCCTAGAGTAATGAGAGACTACCAGACAGCTAACCAGTCATCCCTAGAGTAATGAGAGACTACCATATACAGCTAACCAGTCATCCCTAGAGTAATGAAAGACTACCAGACAGCTAACCAGTCATCCCTAGAGTAATGAAAGACTACCACACAACTAACCAGTCATCCCTAGAGTAATGAGAGACTACCAGACAGCTAACCAGTCATCCCTAGAGTAATGAGAGACTAGTAAGAAGAATAAGTTAGTTCACACTGGTTCTTTTAACAGTATCATGTTATATTTTATAATATAGTTATAGTTTTATACATTTGCTACAATCATGAGAGGTACTCACTTGTCAGTCACGCACGACCTGGAAAGGACACATGTTAGACTCCCCGTTCTGTCACCAACAGAAATACTGGAGACTGGAGGGAGAAACTGCTGCTCAGATCGTCATGGTGCTAATGAGCAGAGTAGAGACAGGGGCAGGGCAAGGGAGGGGTGTGGTCAGAGTAGAGACAGGGGCAGGGCAAGGGAGGGGTGTGGTCAGAGTAGAGACAGGGGCAGGGCAAGGGAGGGGTGTGGTCAGAGTAGGGGCAGGGCAAGGGAGGGGTGTGGTCAGAAGGGTAGAGGGGTGTGGTCAGAGTAGGGGCAGGGCAAGGGAGGGTGTGGTCAGAGTAGAGACAGGGCAAGGGGGTGTGGTCAGAGGGGGCAGGGCAAGGTAGGGGTGTGGTCAGAGTAGGGACAGGGCAGGGAGATCAACTGGTCAGAGTATTATGACAGACCAGCAAAATCTATACATTATATTATGAGGGCTGGATCAGATAATATATCATAGTAGAGTAGGGGCAGGGCAAGGGAGGGGGTGTGGTCAGAGTAGGGGCAGGGCAAGGGAGGGGTGTGGTCAGAGTAGGGGCAGGGCAAGGGAGGGGTGTGGTCAGAGTAGAGACAGGGGCAGGGCAAGGGAGGGGTGTGGTCAGAGTAGGGGCAGGGCAAGGGAGGGGTGTGGTCAGAGTAGGGGCAGGGCAAGGGAGGGGTGTGGTCAGAGTAGGGGCAGGGCAAGGGAGGGGTGTGGTCAGACTAGGGGCAGGGCAAGTGAGGGGTGTGGTCAGAGTAGGGGCAGGGCAAGGTAGGGGTGTGGTCAGAGTAGGGGCAGGGCAAGGGAGATCAACTGTCTATTATATTATGACAGACCAGCAAAATCTATACTCTCTATTATATTATGACATACCAGCTGGATCTAGGGGTAGGGGCAGGGCAAGGGAGGGGTGTGGTCAGAGTAGGGGCAGGGCAAGGGAGGGGTGTGGTCAAAGTAGGGGCAGGGCAAGGGAGGGGTGTGGTCAGAGTAGGGGCAGGGGCATGGCAAGGGAGGGGTGTGGTCAAAGTAGGGGCAGGGCAAGGGAGGGGTGTGGTCAGAGTAGGGGCAGGGCAAGGGTGTGGTCAGAGTAGGGGCAGGGCAAGGGAGGGTGGTGGTCAGAGTAGGGGCAGGGCAAGGGGGTGGTCAGAGGAGAGGGCAAGGGATGGGTGGGTCAGAGTAGAGACAGGGGCAGGGCAAGGGAGGGGTGTGGTCAGAGTAGGGGCAGGGCAAGGGAGGGGTGTGGTCAGAGTAGGGGCAGGGCAAGGGAGGGGTGTGGTCAGAGTAGGGGCAGGGCAAGTGAGGGGTGTGGTCAGAGTAGGGGCAGGGGCAGGGCAAGGTAGGGGTGTGGTCAGAGTAGGAGCAGGGCAAAGGAGATCTACTGTCTATTATATTATGACAGACCAGCAAGATCTATACTCTCTATTATATTATGACATACCAGCTGGATCTACTCTCTCTATTATAATATATCATAGTAGAGTAGGGGCAGGGCAAGGGAGGGGTGTGGTCAGAGTAGGGGCAGGGCAAGGGAGGGGTGTGGTCAGAGTAGAGACAGGGGCAGGGCAAGGGAGGGGTGTGGTCAGAGTAGGGGCAGGGCAAGGGAGGGGTGTGGTCAGAGTAGGGGCAGGGCAAGGGAGGGGTGTGGTCAGAGTAGGGGCAGGGCAAGGGAGGGGTGTGGTCAGAGTAGGGGCAGGGGCAGGGCAAGGGAGGGGTGTGGTGTGGTCAGAGTAGGGGCAGGGCAAGGGAGGGGTGTGGTCAGAGTAGAGACAGGGTCAGGGCAAGGGAGGGGGGTGGTCAGAGTAGGGGCAGGGCAAGGGAGGGGTGTGGTCAGAGTAGGGGCAGGGAAAGGGAGGGGTGTGGTCAGAGTAGGGGCAGGGCAAGGGAGGGGTGTGGTCAGAGTAGGGGCAGGCAAGGGAGGGGTGTGGTCAGAGTAGAGACAGGGGCAGGGCAAGGGAGGGGTGGGGTCAGAGTATGGACAGGGGCAGGGCAAGGGAGGGGTGTGGTCAGAGTAGGGGCAGGGCAAGGGAGGCGGGTGGTCAGAGTAGGTGCAGGGCAAGGGAGGGGTGTGGTCAGAGTAGAGACAGGGGCAGGGCAAGGGAGGGGTGTGGTGTGGTCAGAGTAGGGGCAGGGCCAGGGCAAGGGAGGGGTGTGGTCAGAGTAGGGACAGGGCAAGGGAGGGGAGTGGTCAGAGTAGGGACAGGGGCAGGGCATGGGAGGGGTGTAGTCAGAGTAGGGGCAGGGCAAGGGAGGGGTGTGGTCAGAGTAGGGACAGGGCAAGGGAGGGGAGTGGTCAGAGTAGGGGCCAGGCAAGGGAGGGGTGTGGTCAGAGTAGGGACAGGGTGTCAGGACCCGGTAACGAACCCGGGTCTCCGGAGTGAGAAACACTTAACCAACTGAGCCACGAATAGTCAGCAGAACCCAGAAGATGAGGCAGACACAGCAGTACTTGAGACGGTGTATTTAATAAAGTAAAAAGGGAAGTCCTTCAGGAAAACATGTAACTCCACAAACTCAAAAGGAATTCCACGAGAACAAAGGTAATCCTCCAAGACAAAAAGGTAAATCCACAAGGTGGTAGGTATAGCATAAAAAGCCTCAAAAGATACACAAAAATAAATAAATGAGAACAAAAAACAGAATTCCACAAGATAGTCCACCGGGATCAACAAGAGTTCACAGAATACTAGGGCTGGGTGCTAACATACAAACACAGAGCAAAGAACTGAGGAAAACTAAGGGTTTAAATACAATCGGGGAAACGAGGCACATGTGAAAATAATAATGGGGATCAAGGGAAAACAAAAGGTCAAAAAGCACAATGGGGGCATCTAGTGACCAAAAACCGGAACAACCCTGGCCAAATCCTGACACAGGGGCAGGGCAAGGGAGGGGGGTGGTCAGAGTAGAGACAGGGCATGGGAGGGGTGTGGTCAGAGTAGGGACAGGGCATGGGAGGGGTGTGGTCAGAGTAGGGACAGGGCAATGAAGGGGGGTGGTCAGAGTAGGGACAGGGCATTGGAGGGGTGTGGTCAGAGTAGGGACAGGGGCAGTGCAAGGGAGGGGTGTGGTCAGAGGAGAGACAGGGCAAGGGAGATCTACTGTCTATTATATTATGATAGACCAGCAAGATCTATACTCTCTATTATATTATGACATACCAGCTGGATCTACTCTCTCTATTATAATATATCATATACCAGCAAGATCTACTGTCTCTATTATAATATGACAGACCAGCTAGATCGATGATCTCTATTATAATATGACAGACCAGCTAGATCTACTGTCTCTATTATAATATACAACATACCAGCTAGATCTACTGTCTCTATTATAATATGACAGACCAGCTAGATCTGCTGTCTCATATTATGACAGACCAGCTAGATCTACTGTCTCTATTATAGTATGACAGACCAGCTAGATCTACTGTCTCTATTGTAATATGACAGACAAGCTAGATCTACTGTCTCTATTATATTATGACAGACCAGCTAGATCTACTGTCTCTATTATAATAGCATAGATCAGCTAGATCTACTGTCTCATTTTATGACAGACCAGCTAGATATACTGTCTCTATTATATTATGACAGACCAGCTAGATCTACTGTCTCTATTATAATAGCATAGATCAGCTAGATCTACTGTCTCATTTTATGACAGACCAGCTATGGTCTCTATTATATTATGACAGACCAGCTAGATCTACTGTGTCTATTATAATAGCATAGATCAGCTAGATCTACTGTCTCATTTTATGACAGACCAGCGGCCTCTCTATTATAGTATGACAGACCAGCTAGATTTACTGTCTCTATTATAATAGCATAGATCAGCTAGATCTACTGTCTCATTTTATGACAGACCAGCTAGATATACTGTCTCTATTATAGTATGACAGACCAGCTAGATATACTGTCTCTATTATATTATGACAGACCAGCTAGATCTACTGTGTCTATTGTATTATGACAGACCAGCTAGATCTACTGTGTCCATTATATTATGACAGACCAGCTAGATCTACTGTGTCTATTATAATATGACAGACCAGCGAGAATAATCCTCTCTATTATAGTATATAACAAACCAGCGAGATATACTGTCTCTATTATAGTATGACAGACCAACTAGATCTACTGTCTCTATTATATTATGACAGACCAGCGAGATCTACTGTCTCTATTATATTATGACAGACCAGCTAGATCTGCTGTCTCTATTATATTATGACAGACCAGCTAGATCTACTGTCTCTATTATAATAAGACAGACCAGCTCGATCTACTGTCTCTATTATATTATGACACCCAGCTAGATCTACTGTCTCTATTATATTATGACAGACCAGCTAGATCTACTGTCTCTATTATATTATGACAGACCAGCTAGATCTGCTGTCTCTATTATATTATGACAGACCAGCTAGATCTGCTGTCTCTATTATATTATGACAGACCAGCTAGATCTACTGTCTCATTTATATTATGACAGACCAGCTAGATCTACTGTCTCTATTATAATATATAACATACCAGCTAGATCTACTGTCTCTATTATAATATGACAGACCAGCTAGATCTAATGTCTCATATTATGACAGACCAGCTAGATCTACTGTCTCTATTATATTATGACAGACCAGCTCGATCTACTGTCTCTATTGTATTATGACAGACCAGCTCGATCTACTGTGTCCATTATATTATGACAGACCAGCTTTATCTACTGTCTCTATTATATTATGTCAGACCAGCAATACCTACTGTCTCTATTATATTATGACAGACCAGCTAGATCTGCTGTCTCTTATTATAGGGAGATCTACGTATTATATAATGACCAGCTTGATCTACTGTCTCTATTATATTATGAAGGACCAACTAGATCTACTGTCTCTATTATAGTATGACAGACCAGCTAGATCTACTGTCTCATATTATGACAGACCAGCAAGATCTACTGTCTCTATTATATTATGACAGACCAGCTATATCTACTGTCTCTATTATATTATGACAGACCAGCTAGATCTACTGTCTCTATTATAATATGACAGACCAGCTAGATCTACTGTCTCTATTATATTATGACAGACCAGCTAGATCTACTGTCTCATATTATGACAGACCAGCTAGATCTACTGTCTCTATTATAATATGACAGACCAGCTAGATCTACTGTCTCTATTATATTATGACCGACCAGCTCGATCTACTGTTTCTATTATAATATGACAGACTAGCTAGATCTTCTGTCTCTATTATATTATGACAGACCAGCTAGATCTACTGATTTATATTATGACAGACCAGCTAGATCTACTGTCTCTATTATATTATGACAGACCAGCTTGATCTACTGTCTCTATTATAATATGACAGACCAGCTTGATCTACTGTGTCCATTATATTATGACAGACCAGCTTGATCTACTATCTCTGTTATATTATGACAGACCAGCTAGATCTACTGTCTCTGACAGACCAGCTATTATATTATGACAGACCAGCTAGATCTACTGTCTCTATTATATTATGACAGACCAGCTTGATCTACTGTCTCTATTATAATATATAACATATCAGCTAGATCTACTGGCTCTATTATAATCAGACAGACCAGCTAGATCTACTGTCTCTATTATATTATGACAGACCAGCTAGATCTACTGTCTCTATTATATTATGACAGACCAGCTTGAACTATCCTCTCTATTGTAGTTTGACAGACCAACGAGATCTACTGTCTCTATTATAGTTATGACAGACCAGCTTGATCTACTGTCTCTATTATATTATGACAGACCAGCTAGATCTACTGTCTCATATTTTGACAGACCAGCAAGATCTACTGTCTCTATTATAATAACACAGACCAGCTTGATCTACTGTCTCTATTATAATATGACAGACAAACTAGATCTACTGTCTCTATTATGACAGACCAGCTAGATCTACTGTCTCATATTATGACAGACCAGCTAGATCTACTGTCTCTATTATATTATGACAGACCAGCTAGATCTACTGTCTCTATTATATTATGACAGACCAGCTAGATCTACTGTCTCTATTATATTATGACAGACCAGGTAGATCTACTGTCTCTATTATATTATGACAGACCAGCTAGATCTACTGTCTCTATTATATTATGACAGACCAGCTTTATCTACTGTCTCTATTATATTATGACAGACCAGCTTTATCTACTGTCTCTATTATATTATGACAGACCAGCTAGATCTACTGTCTCTATTATATTATGACAGACCAGCTTTATCTACTGTCTCTATTATAGTATGACAGACCAGCTAGATCTACTGTCTCTATTATATTATGACAGACCAGCCTTATCTACTGTCTCTATTATATTATGACAGACCAGCTAGATCTACTGTCTCTATTATATTATGACAGACCAGCTTTATCTACTGTCTCTATTATATTATGACAGACCAGCTAGATCTACTGTCTCTATTATATTATGACAGACCAACTAGATCTACTGGATCTACTGTCTCTATTATATTATGACAGACCAGCTATGTCAACTGTCTCTATTATATTATGACAGACCAGCTAGATCTACTGTCTCTATTATATTATGACAGACCAGCTAGATCTACTGTCTCTATTATATTATGACAGACCAGCTAGATCTACTTTCTCTATTATATTATGACAGACCAGCTAGATCTACTGTCTCTATTATATTATGACAGACCAGCTAGATCTACTGTCTCATATTATGACAGACCAGCTAGATCTACTGTCTCTATTATATTATGACAGACCAGCTAGATCTACTGTCTATATTATATTATGACAGACCAGCGAGATCTACTGTCTCTCTTATAATATCACAGACCAGCTAGATCTACTGTCTCTATTATATTATGACAGACCAGCTAGATCTACTGTCTCATATTATGACAGACCAGCTAGATCTACTGTCTCTATTATATTATGACAGACCAGCTAGATCTAATTTCTCTATTATATTATGACAGACCAGCTCGATCTAATGTTTCTATTATAATATGACAGACCAGCTAGATCTTCTGTCTCTATTATATTATGACAGACCAGCTAGATCTACTGTCTCTATTATATTATGACAGACCAGCTAGATCTACTGTCTCTATTATATTATGACAGACCAGCTTGATCTACTGTCTCTATTATAATATGACAGACCAGCTTGATCTACTGTGTCCATTATATTATGACAGACCAGCTAGATCTACTGTCTCTATTATATTATGACAGACCAGGTAGATCTACTGTCTCATCTCTACTTATATTATGACAGACCAGCTAGATCTACTGTCTCTATTATATTATGACAGACCAGCTTGATCTACTGTCTCTATTATAATATATAACATATCAGCTAGATCTACTGTCTCTATTATAATATGACAGACCAGCTAGATCTACTGTCTCTATTATAATATGACAGACCAGCTAGATCTACTGTCTCTATTATATTATGACAGACCAGCTTGATCTATCCTCTCTATTGTAGTTTGACAGACCAACGAGATCTACTGTCTCTATTATAGTATATACAGACCAGCTTTATCTACTGTCTCTATTATATTATGACAGACCAGCTAGATCTACTGTCTCATATTTTGACAGACCAGCAAGATCTACTGTCTCTATTATAATATGTCTCTATTATAATATGACAGACAAACTAGATCTACTGTCTCATATTATGACAGACCAGCTAGATCTACTGTCTCTATTATATTATGACAGACCAGCTTGATCTACTGTCTCTATTATAATTATAACATACCAGCTAGATCTACTGTCTCATCTATGACAGACCAGCTATTATATTATAATAGACAGACCAGATCTACTGTCTCATTTTATGACAGACCAGCTACTGTCTCTATTATATTATGACAGACCAGCTAGATCTACTGTCTCTATTATATTATTTTATGACAGACCAGAGAATAATCTTATAGTATGACAGACCAGCTAGATTTACTGTCTCTATTATAATAGCATCTCAGCTATCTATATTTTATGACAGACCAGCTAGATCTACTGTCTCTATTATATTATGACAGACCAGCTAGATCTACTGTCTCTATTATATTATGACAGACCAGCTAGATCTACTGTCTCAGACCAGCTATCTATGTGTCCATTATATGACAGACCAGCTAGATCTACTGTCTCTATTATAATATGACAGACCAGCGAGAATACTGTCTCTATTATAATATAACAGACCAGCTAGATCTACTGTCTCTATTATAATATGACAGACCAGCGAGATCTACTGTCTCTATTATATTATGACAGACCAGCTAGATCTACTGTCTCTATTATATTATGACAGACCAGCTAGATCTACTGTCTCTATTATAATAAGACAGACCAGCTCGATCTACTGTCTCTATTATATTATGACAGACCAGCTAGATCTACTGTCTCTATTATATTATGACAGACCAGCTCGATCTACTGTCTCTATTATATTATGACAGACCAGCTAGATCTACTGTCTCTATTATATTATGACAGACCAGCTAGATCTACTGTCTCTATTATATTATGACAGACCAGCTAGATCTGCTGTCTCTATTATATTATGACAGACCAGCTAGATCTGCTGTCTCATTTATATTATGACAGACAGCTAGATCCAGTCTCATATTATGAAGATCTACTGTCTCTATTATAATATATAACATACCAGCTAGATCTACTGTCTCTATTATGATATGACAGACCAGCTAGATCTAATGTCTCATATTATACAGACCAGCTAGATCTATGTCTCTACAGACCAGCTAGATCTACTGTCTCTATTGTATTATGACAGACCAGCTAGATCTACTGTCTCTATTTTATTATGACAGACCAGCTTTATCTACTGTCTCTATTATAATATGACAGACCAGCTTGACCTACTGTCTCTATTATATTATGACAGACCAGCTAGATCTACTGTCTCTATTATATTATGACAGATCAGAGATCTACGTCTCTATTATATAATGAAAGACCAGCTAGGCCTGCCGTCTCTATTATATTATTACAGACCAGCGATGTCAACTGTCTCTATTATATTATGACAGACCAAAAGCAGAAAACAGATTCTTTAATGAAAATACAGGAATGGCATAAATCCTCTCTATTGTCATATAGTAGGATGAGGCAGACCAGGACAGGACAAGGTGGAAGCAAACGAGACGACAGCTTGCTTCTGGCATCTAAACTGTAGCAGGAACAGATTATAATAGAGGGGGAACAAGAGTGAAAGACCAGATGTAGAACAGCTGAGGAATGATCTACTAAAAAGACCAGCAGAGAGAGAGAATGAAGAGAAAGGACAGGAACAGACATAACAAGACATGATTATATTATGACAGACCAGCTAGATCTACTGTCTCTATTATATTATGACAGACCAGCAAGATCTACTGTCTTTTTTATATTATGACAGACCAGCTTGATCTACTGTCTCTATTATAATATATGACAGACCAGCTAGATCTACTGTCTCATAATATGACAGACCAGCTAGATCTACTGTCTCATATTATGACAGACCAGCTAGATCTACTGTCTGTATTATATTATGACAGACCAGCTATTATATTATGACAGACCAGCTAGATCTACTGTCTCTATTATAATATGACAGACCAGCTCGATCTACTGTCTCTATTATATTATGACAGACCAGCTAGATCTACTGTCTCTATTATATTATGACAGACCAGCTAGATCTACTGTCTCTATTATATTATGACAGACCAGCTAGATCTACTGTCTCTATTATATTATGACAGACCAGCTTGATCTACTGTTTCTATTATAATATGACAGACCAGCTAGATCTTCTGTCTCTATTATAATATGACAGACCAGCTAGATCTACTGTCTCATATTATGACAGACCAGCTGATCTCTGTCTCTATTATATTATGACAGACCAGCTTGATCTACTGTCTCTATTATAATATGACAGACCAGCTAGATCTACTGTCTCTATTATAATATGACAGACCAGCTAGATCTACTGTCTCATATTATGACAGACAATTATAATATGAAAGCTAGATCTACTGTCTCTATTATATATGACAGACCAGCTAGATCTACTGTCTCTATTATAATATATAACATATCCAGCTAGATCTACTGTCTCTATTATAATTATGACAGACCAGCTAGATCTACTGTCTCTATTATAATATGACAGACCAGCTAGATCTACTGTCTCTATTATATTATGACAGACCAGCTTGAACTATCCTCTCTAGAGTTTGACAGACCAACGAGATCATTATAGTATATAACAGCACAGCTAGATCTACTGTCTCTATTATATTATGACAGACCAGCTAGATCTACTGTCTCATATTTTGACAGACCAGCTAGATCTACTGTCTCTATTATAATAAGACAGACCAGCTTGATCTACTGTCTCTATTATAATATGACAGACCAGCTACTGTCTCATCTACTGTCTCTATTATATTATGACAGACCAGCTTGATCTACTGTCTCTATTATAATATATAACATACCAGCTAGATCTACTGTCTATATTATTACACACCAGCAAGATCTACTGTCTCTATTATATTATGACAGACCAGCTTTATCTACTGTCTCTATTATATTATGACAGACCAGCTAGATCTACTGTCTCTATTATATTATGACAGACCAGCTTTATCTACTGTCTCTATTATAGTATGACAGACCAGCTAGATCTACTGTCTCTATTATATTATGACAGACCAGCTAGATCTACTGTCTCTATTATATTATGACAGACCAGCTAGATCTACTGTCTCTATTATATTATGACAGACCAGCTAGATCTACTGTCTCTATTATAATTATGACAGACCAGCTAGATCTACTGTCTCTATTATATTATGACAGACCAGATAGATCTACTGTCTCTATTATATTATGACAGACCAGCTAGATCTACAGTCTCTATTATATTATGACAGACCAGCCTTTTCAACTGTCTCTATTATATTATGACAGACCAGCTAGATCTACTGTCTCTATTATATTATGACAGACCAGCTAGATCTACTGTCTCTATTATATTATGACAGACCAGCTAGATCTACTGTCTCTATTATATTATGACAGACCAGCTAGATCTACTGTCTCTATTATATTATGACAGACCAGCTAGATCTACTGTCTCTATTATATTATGACAGACCAGCTAGATCTACTGTCTCATATATTATGACAGACCAGCTAGATCTACTGTCTCTATTATATTATGACAGACCAGCTAGATCTACTGTCTCTATTATATTATGACAGACCAGCTAGATCTACTGTCTCTATTATATTATGACAGACCAGCTAGATCTACTGTCTCTATTATATTATGACAGACCAGCTAGATCTACTGTCTCATCTACTGTCTCTATTATACTATGACAGACCAGCTAGATCTACTCTCTCTATTATACTATTACAGACCAGCTAGATCTATTGTCTCTGTATTATGACAAACCAGCTTGATCTACCGTCTCTATTATATTATGACAGACCAGCTAGATCTACTGTCTCATATTATGACAGACCAGCAAGATCTACTGTCTCTATTATATTATGACAGACCAGCTATATCTACTGTCTCTATTATAATATGACAGACCAGCTAGATCTACTGTGTCCATTATATTATGACAGGGGCAACCAGCTAGACCTACTGTCTTTGTTATATTATGACAGACCAGCTAGATCTACTGTCTCATATTATGACAGACCAGCTAGATCTACTGTCTCTATTATAATATGACAGACCAGCTAGATCTACTGTCTCTATTATATTATGACAGACCAGCTTGATCTACTGTCTCTAGATAATATATAACATATCAGCTAGGTCTCTATTATAATATGGACCAGCTAGAGTCTCTATTATAATATGACAGACCAGTGGTCTCTATTAGACAGACCAGCTAGATTATAATATGACAGGGGCAGGTCAAGGGACAGACCAACGAGATCTACTGTCTCTATTATAGGGACCAGTGGTCTCTATTATATTATGAGTAGAGATCAGGGGCAGGTCTAGGAGGGGTTTCTCTATTATATTATGACAGACCAGGTAGGGAGGACAGACCAGATAGTCTAGTCTCTATTATATTATGGACAGGGTCATTATATTAGGGGTGTGGTCAGATGTAGAGACAGGGGCAGTTCAAGGGAGGACAGGCTAGTGGTCAGAGTAGAGACAGGGGCAGGTCTCTACAAGGGAGATCTACTGGGAGCTGGTCAGAGTAGAGACAGGGATCTTCTGTCTCTATTATATTATGACAGACAGGAGATCTACTGTCTCATATTATGACAGACCAGCTAGATCTACTGTCTCTATTATAATATGACAGGACAAGGGAGATCTACTGGTCCAGAGTAGAGACAGGGGCAGGGCAAGGGCAAGAGGGGAGTGGTCAGAGTACTGATATTATGACAGGGGCAGGGCAAGGGAGGGGACTGTGGTCAGAGTATAATATGACAGACCAGCAGATCAAGGGAGGGACAGACCAGCTGTGGCTCAGAGTTTGACAGACCAACGGCAGGTCAAGGGATATAACAGACCAGCTGGTCAGAGTATAGAGACAGGGCAGGTCAAGGGACAGGGATGTGGTCAGAGAAGAGACAGGGGTCAGGGCAAGGGAGGGGATGTGGTCAGATAGTAGGGACAGGGACCAGCAAGGTCATTATAATAGGAGGGATGTGGTCAGAGTAGAGACAGGGGCAGGGCAAGGGAGGGGATCTGCTGTCTCATATTATGACAGACAGAGTAGAGACAGATCAGGTCAAGGGAGGGACAGAGCGGTCAGAGTAGAGACAGGGGCAGGACAAGGGAGGGGTGTGGCTCAGAGTAGAGACAGGGGCAGGTCAAGGGAGGGGTGTGGTCAGAGTAGAGACAGGGGCAAGTCAAGGGAGGGTGTGGTCAGAGTAGGGACAGGGGCAGGTCAAGGGAGGGGTGTGGTCAGAGTAGAGACAGGGGCAGGTCAAGGGAGGGGTGGTCAGAGTAGAGACAGGGGCAGGACAAGGTAGGGGAGTGGTCAGAGTAGAGACAGGGGCAAGTCAAGGGAGGGGTGTGGTCAGAGTAGGGACAGGGGCAGGTCAAGGGAGGGGTGTGGTCAGAGTAGAGACGGGGGCAGGGCAAGGGAGGGGTGTGGTCAGAGTAGAAACAGGGGCAGGGCAAGGGAGGGGAGTGGTCAGAGTAGGGACAGGGGCAGGGCAAGGGAGGGGTGATCAGAGTAGGGGCAGGGCAAGGGAGGGGTGTGGTCAGAGTAGAGACAGGGGCAGGTCAAGGAAGGGGTGTGGTCAGAGTAGAGACAGGGGCAGGTCAAGGGAGAGGTGTGGTCAGAGTAGAGACAGGGGCAGGTCAAGGGAGAGGTGTGGTTACGTCGGCGGGTGAATTCAGATGGAGCCCTTGGACAGATGTTACATTCGAAAATAATATTTTGGGGTAACGATGACGCTGTATCAACAAAAAAACGGTTTGCAACTTGCAAAACATGCGGAAGAAAATGACAGACGGAGGCGCAACAACTTCCAACTTTGTTCCACATTTGACCAAAGTCCAAAACAGTCCAAAACGAACAAAAACATCACAAGATGTCACCATAATATATGCACAAACTCTTAACGAACTGTTTCGGCTGGGAGGCATGAATACACCTATATAGGTCCAGTGAAACACCTGTCTTCTTCTATCTGTGGTAACGGTGGTATTAGCTGACATCCTCCGTATGACTTGTGTTTTTAGAGTAGAGGAGATCAGGACAGGTTATTTATTAAGAAGACCTACGAGCTCCATATAACAGAGCTCTGTATACACACCCAATGCACCGTTTTACACGCCACCTGGTGGCGATGGAAAAGCGCTGACGCGTCGATCTATGTCTCTGAAATCGATTGCTCTCCTTTGCTGTCTGGTGGAGTCGATCCCAGATATCCACTCGCCGCTGATGCAACACATTGACAGGTTCCACACGGTTTATACATCGACCTCAAGTGTTAAGACATTAACTCTAAGGTAAAAAATTGAATTGTCTATAGCTAGTATGCTTTTTTTTTTCTCCATACGACGGTTTATATATGATTTCAAAGTGTCAACAACTCAAGTATTGTGTTTTAGACAACCAGTTCGGTACAAATGGTTAGCCAAATGCTAAGTTAGCGCTTAGCATGGATGGTTCAGTCACTCTCAACGTGTCAGTAATAGCCAGCTCAGTTGTCACTGGCATCACTAACTGAAGTCGCTAACTAACTAGTTATTTAGCCAGGCGAGCACTACCAGTGACTGAATTCTGCTTGATACAAAACTACTCTAAAAATATACTTATCTAGCTAGCTAGATAAAAACGATAGACGTCTAGCCTGCAAAATGACTGTTTACTTTGCTAACTTGATAGCTAAGGTAGCTATCAACCTGTCCAAAAAAAATGTGTCGTCTAGCTAACGTTAGATAGCTGATAAGCAGTCACAGGAGTGCGTCCCAAACATCACCATATTCCCTATGGGCCATGGCCAAAAGGAGTGCACTATATAGGGAATGGAGCGCCATTTTGGATGTACACCCTGACTCATATACTCAGTGACTGTGCCAACCACCTCCTGTTCTTTTCTCTCCTCTCCGTGTAGGAGCGAGGCACCATGGGAGAACAGCTGAGCCCAGATGAGAAGCTTCACCTCATCACTAGGAACCTTCAGGTTAGTCTCTCTGTCTCTCTCTCTCTCTGTGTGTCTCTCTCTCTCAATTCAATTTCAATTCAAGGGGCTTTATTGGCATGGGAAACATGTGTTAACATTGCCAAAGCAAGTGAGATAGATAATAAACAAAAGTGAAATAAACAATAACAATTAACAGTACACATTACACATACAGAAGTTTACAAATGTCATATATATATATATATATATATATACACAGTGTTGTAACAATGTACAAATGGTTAAAGTACACAAGGGAAAATAAATATGGGTTGTATTTACAAAGGTGTTTGTTCTTCACTGGTTGCCCTTTTCACGTGGCAACAGGTCACACATCTTGCTGCTGTGATGTCACACTGTGAAATTTCACCCAGTAGATATGGGAAGTCTTTCTCTCTCTAATGATGTTGTTTCAGGAGGTGCTTGGAGAAGACAAGATAAAGCAGGTTCTGACAGAGAGGGAGCTGAAGGTGTACTGGGGAACTGCCACCACAGGAAAGCCCCATGTTGCCTACTTCGTCCCCATGTCCAAGATTGCGGACTTCCTCAAGGCAGGGTGTGAGGTGAGATCTGCGTGTGTGTTTGATTCCCTCACTATTGTCCAGCTTATTTTGTAGTGATGGGGGTGGGGTGGGGGGGGGAATCGCTAGTTTCTTATTGCTCCAAGTATCGATTTGTATTTTTTTTTAATACAAATTAAACAAAGTTATTCATTTTTTTTCTATGTTGCATTAGCTAGTTAGTGTTAACTCGAGCTAGGTTGCATTAGCTAGTTAGTGTTAGCTCGAGCTAGTTTGCATTAGCTAGTTAGTGTTAGCTCGAGCTAGTTTGCATTAGCTAGTTAGTGTTAGCTCGAGCTAGTTTGCATTAGCTAGTTAGCGTTAGCTAGCTCATTAGCTTAGCTCGTTGCATTAGCTAGTGAGTGTTAGCTCGAGCTAGGTTGCATTAGCTAGTTAGTGTTAGCTCGAGCTAGTTTGCATTAGCTAGTTTGTGTTAGCTCGAGCTAGGTTGCATTAGCTAGTTAGTGTTAGCTCGAGCTAGTTTGCATTAGCTATTTGTAGATCTGTGTGTGTCTGTCTCACTCTCCCGCCGACCCTCCCCAGGTGACCATCCTGTTTGCAGACCTGCACGCGTTCCTGGACAACATGAAGGCTCCCTGGGAGCTGCTGGAGCTGAGGGTCCAGTACTACGAGCAGGTGATTAAGGCCATGCTGGAGAGTATCGGGGTGCCGCTGGACAAACTCAAGTTCATCAAAGGGACAGACTTCCAACTCAGCAGGTTAGTGGTCGGGCTCAGTAGTTTTTCTTTCTGGGAAAGAGGAGATGAAGAAGAACACAAGAACTGTGTCGCTGCTCTGGTTTTATAGGAGCTGTTCTCATCGTCTTCAACGCACTTTGAAGAATATGGAGAGAAGGACTGATTTATTCACAAGACCATTACGCAAACATCTATTTCCACTGTTTTTCACTGTCTTGTGATGTTTTGTAATTGTATGATGGTCGTTATGGTTACATTTTTAAATTTTTTTTTTTATATAAAAATGGATATATATTTTTTAATATTTTGCATTTTACTTCAGGACTAGACTCAAATCTTTGTCAGGGGAAACCAGTCCATAGTGTTTAGGCGTCAAAGTCGGTGCTCGTTTGATGTTCCTACGTTCCCTCTAACCACTAGGCTACCCTGCCGCCCTCTGCCTGTCTCTCCCCCTTAGAGAGTACACTCTGGACGTGTATCGTCTGTCGTCCATGGTAACAGAACATGATGCTAAGAAGGCTGGAGCCGAGGTAGTTAAACAGGTGGACCACCCTCTCCTCAGTGGTCTGCTCTACCCTGGACTACAGGTAATAACATGGTTATAACACCTTCTACTCAGTGGTCTGTTCTACCCTGGACTACAGGTAATAACATGGTTATAACACCCTCAGTGGTCTGCTCTACCCTGGACTACAGGTAATAACATGGTTATAACTGGACTACAGGTAATAACATGGTTATAACACCCTCTACTCAGTGGTCTGCTCTACCCTGGACTACAGGTAATAACATGGTTATAACACCCTCTACTCAGTGGTCTGCTCTACCCTGGACTACTAGTAATAACATGGTTATAACACCCTCTACTCAGTGGTCTGCTCTACCCTGGACTACAGGTAATAACATGGTTATAACACCTTCTACTCAGTGGTCTGCTCTACCCTGGACTACAGGTAATAACATGGTTATAACACCCTCTACTCAGTGGTCTGCTCTACCCTGGACTACAGGTAATAACATGGTTATAACACCCTCAGTGGTCTGCTCTACCCTGGACTACAGGTAATAACATGGTTATAACAGGTTTGTAACCCATTCCCCCGTCTGTGTTTTAGGCTCTGGATGAGGAGTATCTGAAAGTAGATGCCCAGTTTGGAGGAGTCGATCAGAGGAAGATCTTCACCCTGGCTGAGAAGGTACCCTGAACCTTCTGACCTGTTCATCAACTGTCAGCACTGTCCTCTTGTAGAGAGAGATGTCTGTACATTCACTTAATTCATTGGTCAACTGGGAAATAAGTTTTGAATAATGTATGAATTCTGAAAATTACCTCCCTCCTTCCCTCGATCTTTCTCTCTCCATCTCTTCCTTCCCTCTCTCTCTCTCTCTCTCTCTCTCTCTCTCTCCATCTCTTCCTTCCCTCTCTCTCTCTCTCCATCTCTTCCTTCCCTCTCTCTCTCTCTCTCTCCATCTCTTCCTTCCCTCTCTCTCTCTCTCTCTCCATCTCTTCCTTCCCTCTCTCTCTCTCTCTCTCCATCTCTTCCTTCCCTCTCTCTCTCTCTCTCTCTCCATCTCTTCCTTCCCTCTCCCTCTCTCTCTCTCTCTCTCTCCATCTCTTCCTTCCCTCTCTCTCTCTCTCTCTCCATCTCTTCCTTCCCTCTCTCTCTCTCTCTCTCCATCTCTTCCTTCCCTCGATCTCTCTCTCTCTCTCTCTCTCTCTCTCTCATCTCTTCCTTCCCTCGATCTCTCTCTCTCTCTCTCTCTCTCTCTCCATCTCTTCCTTCCCTCGATCTCTCTCTCTCTCTCTCTCTCTCTCCATCTCTTCCTTCCCTCGATCTCTCTCTCTCTCTCTCTCTCTCTCCATCTCTTCCTTCCCTCGATCTCTCTCTCTCACTCTCTCTCTCTCTCTCCATCTCTTCCTTCCCTCGATCTCTCTCTCTCTCTCTCTCTCCATCTCTTCCTTCCCTCGATCTCTCTCTCTCTCTCTCTCTCTCTCTCTCTCTCTCCATCTCTTCCTTCCCTCGATCTCTCTCTCTCTCTCTCTCTCTCCCTCCAGTACCTGCCCTCCCTGGGCTATGCTAAGCGGTCCCATCTGATGAACCCCATGGTACCAGGACTGACTGGAGCTAAGATGAGTTCTTCAGAGGAGGCGAGTGTCACAACCCTTTAATGTTTATAATTCATTCATCCCTTCCTCTTCTTTTGGAGGTAATGATTTTGTTTTAATCAATCCAAAACTAACACAGCCTGTGGGTTGTATTTATTACCACGAACAGTAGCAAAGCATTTTGCAACAGAAAATGAACATTTCCTATTGGACAAGTTCAGGTGGAGCTTTCCCCGTTTGTTTGTTTTTCTTCTGGTTGGTTCATAATGAACATGGCCCTGTGTGTTTCCTGTTGACCTTTGTAGGAGTCTAAGATTGACCTCCTGGACAGGAAGGAAGATGTGAAGAAGAAGCTGAAGAAGGCTTTCTGTGAGCCGGGCAACATTGAGAACAACGGAGTCCTCTCATTTGTTAAACATGTCCTCTTCCCACTCATAGGAGGTGAGTGTCCCCGGCTTCCTGGTCTCTCCTGTTCTGTCCTTGTCTGTCCTGTCCTCGTCTGTCCTGTCCTGTTCTGTCCTTGTCTGTCCTGTCCTCTGTCCTGCCCTGTCTGTCCTCGTCTCTCCTGTTCTGTCCTGTCTCCTGTTCTGTCCTGTCTCCTGTTCTGTCCTCGTCTCCTGTTCTGTCCTGTCCCTGTTCTGTCCTCGTCTCTCCTGTTCTGTCCTCGTCTGTCCTGTTCTGTCCTCGTCTCTCCTGTTCTGTCCTCGTCTCTCCTGTTCTGTCCTCCTCTCCTGTTCTGTCCCGTCCCTCCGGTTCTGTCCTCCCTCTCCTGTTCTGTCCTCGTCTCTCCTGTTCTGTCCTCGTCCTCGTCTGTCCTGTTCTGTCCTCGTCTGTCCTGTTCTGTCCTCGTCTCTCCTGTTCTGTCCTCGTCTCTCCTGTTCTGTCCTCGTCTCCCTGTTCTGTCCTCGTCTCTCCTGTTCTGTCCTCGTCTCCTGTTCTGTCCTCGTCTGTCCTGTCCTGTTCTGTCCTCGTCCTCCGGTTCTGTCCTCGTCTCCCTGTTCTGTCCTCCTCTCTCCTGTTCTGTCCTCCTCTCTCCGGTGTCCTCCTCCCTCTCCTCCCTAACCCTGGTCCCTCCCCTGTCGTCCTCTCTCCTGTCCTGTCGTCCTCCTCTCTCCTGTCGTCGTCCTCTCTCCTCGTCCTCGTCCTCCGTTCTCCCCCTGTCGTCCTCCTCTCTCCTGTCCTCGTCCTCCTGTCCTCCCTCCTGTCCTCGTCCTCTCTCCTGTCCTGTCCTCGTCCTCTCTCCTCGTCCTCTCTCCTCCTCCCTCCCCTGTCCTCCCCTCTCCTGTCCTGTCCTCCCCTCTCTCCTGTCCTCGTCCTCTCTCCTGTCCTCCTCCTCTCTCCTGTCCCTCCTCGTCCTCCTCTCCTGTCGTCCTCGTCCTCCTCCTCCTGTCGTCCTCCCTCTCTCCTGTCCTCCTCCCCTCCCCTGGTTCCTCCTGTCCTCCCCTCCTCCTCTCTCCTGTCCTCCTCTCCCTCCCCTGGTCCCTCCCCCTGTCGTCCTCCTCCCTCTACATTCTTCCTGTTCCAGGCACTAGCTAGAGTCAGCATGTCTGTGTTGCGTCTCTTTCAGAGTTCTCCATCAAAAGAGACCCCAAGTTCGGAGGAGACAAAACCTACACAGACTTTGATGAAGTGGAGAAAGAATTTGGCGAAGAGGTACGTACGTATATGTTGTATGACCACTGTTGTTGGCCCATCATGCATTGGTTTGACCTCTAACCTCTGCCGTCTAGCTGATCCATCCTGGTGACCTGAAGGCGGGCGTGGAGGTGGCCCTAAACAAGCTGCTCGACCCAATCAGGAAAAAGTTTGAGACTCCAGAGCTCCGTAAACTCTCCAACACGGCCTATCCAGACCCGTCAAAGAACAGTTAGTAGAACCTACTAAACTCTCCAACACGGCCTATCCAGACCCGTCAAAGAACAGTTAGTAGAACCTACTGTTACCAACTCTCACCGTCATATACCTCAAGGCTTCCTGAAGTAGACCTGTAGGAGACTGTTCCTCATGACCCTTGACCCTGTGTCCCCCCTGTCAGAGGGAGCAGGGAAGGGGAACCCTAAAGTAGACCTATAGGAGACTGTTCCTCCTGACCCTTGACCCTGTGTGTCTCTGTGTCCCCCCTGTCAGAGGGAGCCCTAAAGTAGACCTATAGGAGACTGTTCCTCTTGACCCTTGACCCTGTGTGTCTCTGTGTCCCCCTGTCAGAGGGAGCAGGGAAGGGGAACCCTAAAGTAGACCTATAGGAGACTGTTCCTCTTGACCCTTGACCCTGTGTGTCTCTGTGTCCCCCTGTCAGAGGGAGCAGGGAAGGGGAACCCTAAAGTAGACCTATAGTAGACTGTTCCTCTTGACCCTTGACCCTGTGTGTCTCTGTGTCCCCCTGTCAGAGGGAGCAGGGAAGGGGAACCCTAAAGTAGACCTATAGGAGACTGTTCCTCTTGACCCTTGACCCTGTGTGTCTCTGTGTCCCCCCTGTCAGAGGGAGCAGGGAAGGGGAACCCTAAAGTAGCGGAAGAGGATGAGCTGGTTCCCTCCAGACTGGACATCAGGGTGGGCAAGGTCATCAGTGTGGAGAAGGTACTCATTCATTCAATTATTCACTCACTTTCACTCATTCATCTACATTCACTCATTCACTCATTCATTCACTCATTCATTAATTTACTCATTCATTTACTCATTCACTCACTCATTCATTCACTCATTCACACACTCATTCATTCACTTATTCACTCATTCATTCATTTACTCATTCATTCATTTACTCATTTGCTCATTCATTTACTCATTCATTCATTTACTCATTCACTCATTTACTCATTCATTCATTTACTCATTCACTTTTTACTCATTCACTCATTTACTCATTCACTCATTTACTCATTCATTCATTTACTCATTCATTCATTTACTCATTCACTCATTTACTCATTCACTCATTCACTCATTTACTCATTCACTCATTTACTCATTCACTCATTCATTTACTCATTCATTCATTTACTCATTCACTAACTCATTCACTCATTTGCTCATTTACTCATTCATTAATTTACTCATTCATTAATTCACTCATTCATTCATTCATTTACTCATTCATTCATTTACTCATTCATTCATTTACTCATTCATTCATTTAGTCATTCACTCATTCATTCATTCATTTGCTCATTCATTTGCTCATTCATTAATTTGCTCATTCACTCACTCATTCATTCATTTACTCATTCATTCATTTACTCATTTACTCATTCACTCATTTACTCATTCACTCATTTGCTCATTCATTCATTTATTCATTCATTCATTTGCTCATTCATTCATTTGCTCATTCATTCATTTGCTCATTCATTCACTCATTCATTTACTCATTCATTCATTCATTTACATTCATTCATTTACTCATTCACTCATTCATTCATTTACTCATTCATTCATTTACTCATTCACTCATTCATTCATTTACTCATTCACTCACTCATTCATTCATTTACTCACTCATTCATTTACTCATTTACTCACTCATTCATTTACTCATTTACTCACTCATTCATTTACTCATTCATTCATTTACTCATTCATTCATTTGCTCATTTACTCATTCATTCATTTGCTCATTCACTCATTCACCCACCCACTCATTCATTCATTTACTCATTCATTCATTTACTCATTCATTCATTTACTTATTTACTCATTCATTCATTTACTCATTCTTTCATTTACTCATTTACTCATTCATTCATTTACTCATTTACTCACTCATTCATTTACTCATTTATTTACTCATTCATTCATTTACTTATTTACTCATTCACTCACTCATTCATTCATTTACTCATTTACTCATTCACTCCTTTACTCATTCACTCATTTACTCATTCACTCATTCATTCACTCACTCACTCATTCATTCATTCATTAGTTTATTTATCCTTATTTAAACTTGGAAAACCCTTTTTTGAGAGAAATGCTGAATTCCAAATGGTGGAAATCCCCCCCAGCCTATCAGAGAGCAAGACGAGGAGAAATTACTGATTTAGATCCGATCTTTGATCAGAAGAGGCTCGGGGGGATCTGGGATACAGCAAATCATCTCTAATTTCCTTTCCTTCTCTTCACTGATTGGTCTTTCTCTCTGCCTGTCCTCGCCGGCCTCAGCATCCGGATGCTGATTCGCTGTACCTGGAGAAGATAGACGTCGGAGAGGCGGAGCCAAGGACGGTGGTGAGCGGCCTGGTGGCCTACGTTTCCCAGGAGGCCTTGCAGGACAGGCTGGTGGTGTTGCTATGCAACCTGAAGCCCCAGAAGATGAGGGGGGTGGAGTCCCAAGCCATGCTGCTCTGTGCCTCCATGTGAGTCTTTCCCTCCTTTTCTCCTCCTCTCTTCCTGCGTACCGGTACTCCTTCCTTTGTCTTTTTTCCTCCTGTCCTCCTGCTTCTATCCTCCTCTCCTCTCTGTTCCTCCTCCTCTCTCTGTTCCTCTCTCCTCTCTCCTCTCTCTGTTCCTCTCTCCTCTCTCTCTCTGTTCTCCCTCTGTTCCTCTCTCTCTCTCCTCTCTCTGTTCCTCTCTCTCTCTCTCTCTCTCTCTCTGTTCCTCTCTCCTCTCTCTCTCTCTCTGTTCCTCTCTCTCTCTCTCTCTGTTCCTCTCTCTCTCTCTCTCTCTCTCTGTTCCTCTCTCCTCTCTCTCTCTCTCTGTTCCTCTCTCCTCTCTCTCTCTCTGTTCCTCTCTCTCTCTGTTCCTCTCTCTCTGTTCCTCTCTCTCTGTTCCTCTCTCCTCTCTGTTCCTCTCTCCTCTCTCTCTGTTCCTCTGTTCCTCTCTCTCTCTCTCTCTCTCTGTTCCTCTCTCTCTCTCTCTCTCTGTTCCTCTCTCCTCTCTCTGTTCCTCTCTCCTCTCTCTCTCTGTTCCTCTCTCCTCTCTCTCTGTTCCTCTCTCTCTCTCTCTCTCTCTCTCTGTTCCTCTCTCTGTTCTCTCTCTCTCTCTCTCTCTCTCTGTCCTCTCTCTCTCTCTCTGTTCTCTCTCTCTCTCTGTTCCTCTCTCTCTCTCTCTCTCTCTCTCTCTGTTCTCCTCTGTTCCACTCTCCTCTCTCTGTTCCCCTCTCTCTCTCTCTCTCTCCTCTCTTCTCCTCTCTTCTCTCTCTCTCTGTTCTCTCTCCTCTCTTCTCTCTCCCTCTCTCTCTATCTTCTCTCTCTGTTCCTCTTCTCTCTCTCTCTCTCTCTCTGTTCCTCTCTCTCTCTCTCTGTTCCTCTTCTCTCTCCTCTCTCTGTTCCTCTCTCTCGCTCTCCTCTGTTCCTCTCTCGCTCTCTCCTCTGTTCCTCTCTCTCGCTTCTCCTCTGTTCCCCTCTCTCTCTCCTCTGTTCCTCTCTCTCGCTCTCACCTCTGTTCCTCTCTCCCCTCGCTCTCACCTCTGTTTCTGTCTCTCTGTGTGTGTCACCGGACAAAGCCCACCCATTTCCTCATCCATCACTTCCTGACTCTCTTCTCTCTGGCTGTTAACCCAGTGAGGGGGATCCCAGAAGAGTGGAGCCTCTTGACCCCCCTGAGGGGTCGTCACCCGGGGAACGGGTGTTCGTTGAGGGGTACGAGACGGGCAAGCCAGACGACAAACTAAATCCAAAGAAAAAGCTGTGGGAGAAACTACAGGTATGTCTGAATGACCCCGTTTTCTCTTCAAATGACAGAATGTTCTTTCAGCTAGTTGGAGAGAATTTCAGTTCATTTTGATGATCTGTTCCACTTGTTTCCAACGCCTAACGCTGCTATATTTATTTTGCTACTTGCTAGTGAACGTCCATTTCAGAGTATATTAGATGTGTCTCTCTCTCCAGGTGGACCTGAAGGTGTCTCTCTCTCTCTCTCCAGGTGGACCTGAAGGTGTCTCTCTCTCTCTCCAGGTGGACCTGAAGGTGTCTCTCTCTCTCTCTCTCCAGGTGGACCTGAAGGTGTGTCTCTCTCTCTCTCTCAGGTGGACCTGAAGGTGTCTCTCTCTCTCTCCAGGTGGACCTGAAGGTGTCTCTCTCTCTCTCTCCAGGTGGACCTGAAGGTGTCTCTCTCTCTCTCTCTCTCCAGGTGGACCTGAAGGTGTCTCTCTCTCTCTCTCTCTCTCTCTCCAGGTGGACCTGAAGGTGTCTCTCTCTCTCTCTCCAGGTGGACCTGAAGGTGTCTCTCTCTCTCCAGGTGGACCTGAAGGTGTCTCTCTCTCTCTCAGGTGGACCTGAAGGTGTCTCTCTCTCTCAGGTGGACCTGAAGGTGTCTCTCTCTCTCAGGTGGACCTGAAGGTGTCTCTCTCTCTCTCCAGGTGGACCTGAAGGTGTCTCTCTCTCTCTCCAGGTGGACCTGAAGGTGTCTCTCTCTCTCTCCGGGTGGACCTGAAGGTGTGTCTCTCTCTCTCTCCAGGTGGACCTGAAGGTGTCTCTCTCTCTCTCTCCAGGTGGACCTGAAGGTGTGTCTCTCTCTCTCCAGGTGGACCTGAAGGTGTCTCTCTCTCTCTCTCCAGGTGGACCTGAAGGTGTCTCTCTCTCTCCAGGTGGACCTGAAGGTGTGTCTCTCTCTGTCCAGGTGGACCTGAAGGTGTGTCTCTCTCTCCAGGTGGACCTGAAGGTGTCTCTCTCTCTCCAGGTGGACCTGAAGGTGTGTCTCTCTCTGTCCAGGTGGACCTGAAGGTGTGTCTCTCTCTCTCTCCAGGTGGACCTGAAGGTGTCTCTCTCTCTCCAGGTGGACCTGAAGGTGTCTCTCTCTCTCTCCAGGTGGACCTGAAGGTGTCTCTCTCTCTCTCCAGGTGGACCTGAAGGTGTCTCTCTCTGTCCAGGTGGACCTGAAGGTGTCTCTCTCTCTCTCTCCAGGTGGACCTGAAGGTGTCTCTGTCTCTCTCTCTCTCTGTCCAGGTGGACCTGAAGGTGTCTCTCTCTCTCTCTCCAGGTGGACCTGAAGGTGTCTCTCTCTCTCTCTCCAGGTGGACCTGAAGGTGTCTCTCTCTCTCTCTCCAGGTGGACCTGAAGGTGTCTCTCTCTCTCTCTCCAGGTGGACCTGAAGGTGTCTCTCTCTCTCTCCGGGTGGACCTGAAGGTGTGTCTCTCTCTGTCCAGGTGGACCTGAAGGTGTGTCTCTCTCTCCAGGTGGACCTGAAGGTGTCTCTCTCTCTCTCCAGGTGGACCTGAAGGTGTCTCTCTCTCTCTCAGGTGGACCTGAAGGTGTCTCTCTCTCTCTCTCTCCAGGTGGACCTGAAGGTGTCTCTCTCTCTCTCTCTCTCAGGTGGACCTGAAGGTGTCTCTCTCTCTCTCTCCAGGTGGACCTGAAGGTGTGTCTCTCTCTGTCCAGGTGGACCTGAAGGTGTGTCTCTCTCTCCAGGTGGACCTGAAGGTGTCTCTCTCTCTCCAGGTGGACCTGAAGGTGTGTCTCTCTCTGTCCAGGTGGACCTGAAGGTGTGTCTCTCTCTGTCTCCAGGTGGACCTGAAGGTGTGTCTCTCTCTCTCTCTCCAGGTGGACCTGAAGGTGTCTCTCTCTCTCTCTCTCTCTCTCCAGGTGGACCTGAAGGTGTCTCTGTCTCTCTCTCTCTCTCTCCAGGTGGACCTGAAGGTGTCTCTCTCTCTCTCTCTCTCTCTCTCCAGGTGGACCTGAAGGTGTCTCTCTCTCTCTCTCCAGGTGGACCTGAAGGTGTCTCTCTCTCTCTCTCCAGGTGGACCTGAAGGTGTCTCTCTCTCTCCAGGTGGACCTGAAGGTGTCTCTCTCTCTCTCCAGGTGGACCTGAAGGTGTCTCTCTCTCTCTCCAGGTGGACCTGAAGGTGTCTCTCTCTCTCCAGGTGGACCTGAAGGTGTCTCTCTCTCTCCAGGTGGACCTGAAGGTCTCTCTCTCTCTCCAGGTGGACCTGAAGGTGTCTCTCTCTCTCTGTCCAGGTGGACCTGAAGGTGTCTCTCTCTCTCTCTCTCTCTCCAGGTGGACCTGAAGGTGTCTCTCTCTCTCTCCAGGTGGACCTGAAGGTGTCTCTGTCTCTCTCTCTCTCTGTCCAGGTGGACCTGAAGGTGTCTCTGTCTCTCTCTCTCTCTCTCTCCAGGTGGACCTGAAGGTGTCTCTGTCTCTCTCCAGGTGGACCTGAAGGTGTCTCTGTCTCTCTCTCTCTCTGTCCAGCTGGACCTGAAGGTGTCTCTGTCTCTCTCTCTCTCTGTCCAGGTGGACCTGAAGGTGTCTCTGTCTCTCTCTCTCTCCAGGTGGACCTGAAGGTGTCTCTCTCTCTCTCCAGGTGGACCTGAAGGTGTCTCTCTCTCTCTGTCCATTTGGACCTGAAGGTGTCTCTCTCTCTCTGTCCAGGTGGACCTGAAGGTGTCTCTCTCTCTCTCCAGGTGGACCTGAAGGTGTCTCTCTCTCTCTCTCTCCAGGTGGACCTGAAGGTGTCTCTCTCTCTCTCTCCAGGTGGACCTGAAGGTGTCTCTCTCTCTCTCTCCAGGTGGACCTGAAGGTGTGTCTCTCTCTCTCTCTCTCTCCAGGTGGACCTGAAGGTGTGTCTCTCTCTCTCTCTCTCCAGGTGGACCTGAAGGTGTCTCTCTCTCTCTGTCCAGGTGGACCTGAAGGTGTGTCTCTCTCTCTCTCCAGGTGGACCTGAAGGTGTCTCTCTCTCTCTGTCCAGGTGGACCTGAAGGTGTCTCTCTCTCTCCAGGTGGACCTGAAGGTGTCTCTCTCTCCAGGTGGACCTGAAGGTGTCTCTCTCTCTCCAGGTGGACCTGAAGGTGTCTCTCTCTCTCTGTCCAGGTGGACCTGAAGGTGTGTCTCTCTCTCTCTCCAGGTGGACCTGAAGGTGTCTCTCTCTCCAGGTGGACCTGAAGGTGTCTGGATACTGAGGGTTTCTGTCTGTCTCTCTCTCTCCAGGTGGACCTGAAGGTGTCAGGACAGTGTGTAGCCCAGTGGCAGGACAAACACCTGATGACCAAACTGGGACACATCACCTGTAAAACACTGAAGGGAGGCAACATCAGCTAAGAGACACATGGTCAATCCCTTTCATTCTCTCTACTCGCCCAGCTTCCCTTCCCCAGAGAACTCTACACACGTCACCACGGCAACGTCACTCTCACTTCCTGACCGGAGAGCTAATCATTCCTTCCTTTGTCTTTTCTCTCTCTTTCTCTCTCTCTTTCTCTCTCTCTCTCTCTCTCTCTCTCTCTCTCTCTCTCTCTCTCTCTCTCTCTCTCTCTCTCTCTCTCTCTCTCTCTCTCTCTCTCTCTCTCTCTCTCTCTCTCTCTCTCTTTCTCTCTCTCTCTCTCTCTCTTCCTCTCTCTCTCTCTCTCTCTTTCTCTCTCTCTCTCTCTCTTTCTTCCTCTCTCTTTCTCTCTGTCTCTGTTTAAATAAAACTGTCTTATCTACTATCTATCTCTGCTGTGTTTTCCCCTCCTGATGTTTAAGTAATCGTATGGCTCTGTAATTGCTTGAGGAGTTAATGTCGATATCTCCGTCTGGTGCCCTCTGTTTTTTTTAAAACACATTGTTGTTTCATGTGGTCTTGAGGAAAATACGGAACGACGTTGGTTGTCACCCATTAACCCGAGAGACACGCCGGCGAGCCATCAACAGTCTCTACTGTCCACCATGTCTTAGATCATCCACGCCAGTCGCCTAGGACCTATCCTTTAGTGTAGAAATCTATTGCGTTGGTGTGAGAATGCAAGTGGGATGTGATAACGGTTGAATCGGTAGGTAATTACCGGTCCTTTCCTGTGGAAACGCTGCCATTACTCTTATGTCATCACCATCACCTGAAAAATGAAATAAACCGGTTGAATTCAGTGGTTGTCTTCCATCTGCAGTGTCCTCTGGACTGAGACGTTCACCTCCAGTCATGGCCAGAACGTGCAAAAGATCTGCCCGTTAAACAATGTGTTGTGAGATGTGTTTGAAATCTGATGCTGTGAACACATTTTTGTTTTTGTATTGACAGTGAAAGCTTAAACCAAGTGTCTAAGGGGAGGGTTGCCTAGTATGAATTTACATCCTGCCTGAATGATGATAGGTATGGTTAAAAAAAAAACAGTTCTATATCACTTAAACCAGTTCTATATCACTTAAACCAGTTCTATATCACTTAAACCAGTTCTATATCACTTAAACCAGGTCTATATCACTTAAACCAGTTTAAAAGTCACCCAACTGAAAAAACACAAACTAATGTGATTTGAAATACAATTTTTTATAATCTTTTCATTTAAACCAGTTTTTTTTTTTTATCACTTAATGTTAGCCAGTTCCATGACAATAAGAAGTGACAATGTGCAGAGAGTCAAAAGTAATTATTCCATGATTAAAAACATTTAAACAAGGTGTCTTGTCATTGTGGAAAGCCTGTGTTTGTCTCCCAAATTAAAGCCAGTTTATTCCATTCGGGCTTAAACCATTTAAACAGTGTGAAAGTAGGAATATACTTAAATGTTTAAAATACACTTATTTTCAGTTTTTTTAAAAGAAGAAACAAACAAACACTTGTGAACTAAAGGCTCTATTCAGTGTCTAAAGCCGAAGCGTAATGATTGAGTGATACACATGTGAAGGTCATGTCCGATTTTATAACATGCGCCGTTTCATAACAAAGTAAATATTCATTTTTATTATAAAAAATGTTAAACGCTTCGCATGAAATAAGAGTGGATAGAGTCCAGCCCTTTAGTCAGCGAAAGATAGACAACCCTCTCTCTTTAGTGTTACTATTATAGGGTTCCAGTTCCATGATTATAAATATTTGGTCTAAAGAGTGCAAGGTAGTTCCATAGGGCACTGTCTAAAGACTGTGTTTAGGGTTCCAAAGGGCTCTGGTCTAAAGAGCCCTGGGGGAATAGGGTTCTGGTCTAAAGTAGTGCACTATATAGGGAATAGGGCTCTGGTCTAAAGTAGTGCACTATATAGGGAATTAGGGTTCCATAGGGCCCTGGTCTATAGTAGTACCACTATTCAAATAGGATGTGAATAGTAGTGCAATATATAGTAAATGTTCTAAAGTAGTGCACTATATTAGGGTTCCATAGGGCTCTTCTAAAGTAGTGCAACAAATAGGGAATAGGGTTCTTAGGGCTCTGGTCTAAAGTAGCACTATTAGGGTCTAGGGTTCCATAGGGCTGTAACAGTAGTGATACTATATAGGAATAGGGCTCTGTCTAAAGTAGTGCACTATATAGGGAATAGGGCTCTGGTCTAAAGTAGTGCACTATATAGGGAATAGGGCTCTGGTCTAAAGTAGTGCACTATATAGGGAATAGGGCTTTCTAAAGTAGTCTATATAGGGAATAGGGCTCTGGTCTATAGTAGTGCACTATATAGGGAATAGGGTTCTGGTCTAAAGTAGTGCACTATATAGGGAATAGGGCTCTGGATAGTAGTACCAGCCCTTAGGGAATAGGGTTCTGGTCTAAAGTATGCACTACAAATAGGGCTCTGGTCTAAAGTGTTACTATTATAGGGTTCCATAGGGCTCTGGTCCATAGTAGTGCACTATATAGGGAATAGAGTTCCATAGGGCTCTGGTCTAAAGTAGTGCACTATATAGGGAATAGGGCTCTGGTCTAAAGTAGTGCACTATATAGGGAATAGGGCTCTGGTTCCATAGGGCTCTGGTCTAAAGTAGTGCACTATATAGGGAATAGGGTTCTGGTCTAAAGTAGTGCACTATATAGGGGGCTCTGGTCTAAAGTAGTACACTATATAGGGAATAGGGTTCTGGTCTAGGGTGCACTATATAGGGAATAGGGCTCTGGTCTAAAGTAGTGCACTATATAGGGAATAGGGTTCCATAGGGCTCTGGTCCATAGTAAGTAGTGCACTATATAGGGAATAGGGTTCCATAGGGCTCTGGTCTAAAGTAGTGCACTATATAGGGAATAGGGTTCCATAGGGCTCTGGTCTAAAGTAGTGCACTATATAGGGAATAGGGTTCCATAGGGCTCTGGTCTAAAGTAGTGCACTATATAGGGAATAGGGTTCCATAGGGCTCTGGTCTAAAGTAGTGCACTATATAGGGAATAGGGCTCTGGTCTAAAGTAGTGCACTATATAGGGAATAGGGTTCCATAGGGCCCTGGTCTAAAGTAGTGCACTATGTAGGGAATAGGGTGCCTTGTATCTAGTACTATCAGGAGACATATTTAGTACAGACTTGTGGATTTGATTGAATAAAACTGACTCTGTAAAATCTCATTAAAAATAGACTTTTTCTTACAAACAAACCATTTTTGACGAAAGAGTTGAACTCAAACCAAGCTTGAATATTTGGTTGTAAACGTGCCGATACAGTATTAATAAGGAACGTTGTTTAAAAGGAACTTAGAGACACACATTAAAAAATCAACAACATAAAGACATGGTAATAGGGAACACCCATCATATTGTCTTTGAAAGTGGTGTCTGGTAACTATAAGGAATGGAATAGTGTGTTCTCTTCCTGGGGATTCTGGTTCTCTAATAGTAGTGCACTATGTAGGGAATAGGGCTCTGGTCTAAAGTAGTGCACTATATAGGGAATAGGGCTCTGGTCTAAAGTAGTGCACTATATAGGGAATAGGGCTCTGGTCTAAAGTAGTGCACTATATAGGGAATAGGGTTCCATAGGGTTCTGGTCTAAAGTAGTGCACTATATAGGGAATAGGGCTCTGGTCTAAAGTAGTGCACTATATAGGGAATAGGGCTCTGGTCTAAAGTAGTGCACTATATAGGGAATAGGGTTCCATAGGGTTCTGGTCTAAAGTAGTGCACTATATAGGGAATAGGGTTCCATAGGGCTCTGGTCTAAAGTAGTGCACTATATAGGGAATAGGGTTCCATAGGGCTCTGGTCTAAAGTAGTGCACTATATAGGGAATAGGGTTCCATAGGGCTCTGGTCTATAGTAGTACCACTATATAGGGAATAGGGTTCTGGTCGAAAGTAGTGCACTATATAGGGAATAGGGTTCTGGTCGAAAGTCCATAGGGGGTTCTGGTCTAAAGTAGTACCACTATATAGGGAATAGGGTTCCATAGGGCCCTGGTCTAAAGTAGTGCACTATATAGGGAATAGGGTTCCATATATAGGGGTTCTGGTCTAAAGTAGTACCACTATATAGGGAATAGGGTTCCATAGGGCCCTGGTCTAAAGTAGTGCACTATATAGGGAATAGGGTTCTGGGCTCTGGTCTAAAGTAGTGCACTATATAGGGAATAGGGTTCTGGTCGAAAGTAGTACCACTATATAGGGAATAGGGTTCCATAGGGCCCTGGTCTAAAGTAGTGCACTATATAGGGAATAGGGTTCTGGTCTAAAGTAGTGTACTATATAGGGAATAGGGTTCCATAGGGCCCTGGTCTAAAGTAGTGCACTATATAGGGAATAGGGCTTCTGGTCTATAGTAGTGTACCACTATATAATAGGGAATAGGGCTCTGGTCTAAAGTAGTACACTATATAGGGAATAGGGTTCTGGTCTCCATATAGGGGTTCTGGTCTAAAGTAGTGTACTATATAGGGAATAGGGTTCTGGGCTCTGGTCTAAAGTAGTACACTAAAATAGGGTCTATAGTGGCTCTGGTCTAAAGTAGTGCACTATGTAGGGAATAGGGCTCTGGTCTAAGTAGTGCACTATATAGGGAATAGGGTTCTGGTCTATAGTAGTGCACTATATAGGGAATAGGGCTCTGGTTCCATATATAGGGTTAGGGCTGGTCTAAAGTAGTGCACTATATAGGGAATAGGTTCCATAGGTCCTGGTCTAAAGTAGTGCACTAAATAGGGAATAGGGTTCTGGTCTAAAGTAGTGCACTATATAGGGAATAGGGTTCTGGGCTATAGTAGTGCACTATATAGGGAATAGGGTTCTGGTCTATAGTAGTGCACTATATAGGGAATAGGGTTCTGGTCTATAGGGTTCCATAGGGGGTTCTGGTCTAAAGTAGTGCACTATATAGGGAATAGGGCTCTGGTCTATAGTAGTACCACTGTATAGGGAATAGGGCTCTGGTCTATAGTAGTACCACTATATAGGGAATAGGGCTCTGGTCTAAAGTAGTACCACTATATAGGGAATAGGGCTCTGGTCTATAGTAGTACACTATGCAGGGAATAGGGTTCTGGTCTATGGGGAATAGGGTTCTGGTCTAAAGTAGTGTACTATATAGGAATAGGGTTCCATAGGGCTCTGGTCTAAAGTAGTGCACTATGTAGGGAATAGGGTTCTGGTCGATGGGGGTTCTGGTCTAAAGTAGTACACTATGCAGGGAATAGGGTTCTATGGGGCTCTGATCTAAAGTAGTACACTATGTAGGGAATAGGGTTCTGGTCTATAGTTCCACTATGGGGCTCTGGTCTAGTGGTACCACTATATAGTAGGGCTCTGCATAGTAGTGCACTATATAGGGAATAGGGTTCTGGTCTATAGTAGGGCTCTGGTCTAAAGTAGTACACTATATAGGGAATAGGGCTCTGTTCTATGGGGGGCTCTGGTCTAAAGTAGTACACTATATAGGGAATAGGTTCTATGGGGCTCTGGTCTAAAGTAGTACACTATGCAGGGAATAGGGTTCTATGGGGCTCTGGTCTAAAGTAGTGCACTATGCAGGGAATAGGTGGCCATTTGGAGTGTTAGAATTTGAAAGCAGTTTAATTTAGTTGAATGTCCGTTCCAGTGGGATTAACCTTTTCTAAAACAGATTCATTAGTTTACAAAGTGCTTTCAGAATTTGACAGTAGGTCTAATATATAAATGGCCTTTTAAATATGCGACATCCCTTTTTTCTTTGAAACACACTACCCCAGCCTCCGTATTCACAAACTAATTTGCAGTTTAATAATAAAAAATAAAAAAAACATTTATTTATGCTGATCAAAAAGCTATAAAAAAAAAGAACGCATTGATTGGTTGATTCATTGATTGATAAGATCTAAAGATACATTCTGGAAATTTCAGAATCTGACAGTCCTTCTGGAAATAAGACAATTGTTTGACTCAAAAAAAGGGTTAAATGAAGAAAAAATTACTAGAGAAACATTTTTTTTTAAACACAACACAAGCTTCAAACACCTTAGAAAGTCCCAATAATATTTGATTTTTTTTCTCCTCCCTCTAGTATTTTTTTCTTCATATATTATTATTAGGTTTTCTTTCTCATCTGCAGTGACTGCTACCTTTTCTAACCTCTAGATGGTGTTCTACGACAAGCACAGCTTCTTGTCCTGCATTTACAAAATCCAGCAGCAGTACAACATTCG
>NC_088224.1:6130946-6185946 GCF_036934945.1 Oncorhynchus masou masou
GAAGACCATCTCTGGAAGACATGGCCGCTGTCTTCATGCGGATGGCTTCCTGCAAGCGCATGGAGGGGGCCATTATCGACGGCGATGATGACTTCAATGACAGAGGTGGGGATTTTATACATGGGGATTTCCGGATTGGTTTTTGGGGTGTTGTGTTCTGGGATCCAGGAGTTTGGGTAGGGATTGGACTCTGATCGTGTGCAGGTGGATTCCCCTTGTTGTAATTATTGTTGTTGTCGGAAGGCGTTTTCATCTGGTCTTCACTGACGTTGACCGATCTGGAGACGTACCATTTGAAGCAGAGAGGGTGTGACCAGTGGAATGTTGGCGTCTTCTTTGGGAATGGAGGCACTGTTGTGCCCAGACAGATGCTCTGTGCTCCTGGTCTCTCTGTTCACCAAGCTGAGCTGTCTCCTGGCAGGTGGTTGGTTCTCAAATGGGAGGGGGAGAAGAGGTGGGACATTGACGGGGGGTGGAATGGGGGCACTCACAGCAGGCTCAGAGTGCATCGGATCTTCAAATTGTACAGGCGAAGGGAGGGGGACACTGATAAGAGATGGAGGAGAGATACTTGAGGGGGCAACAAGGCTGTTTTCATTGGTGGTGGGGGAGGAGCCTCCTGGAGTGAGGGAGGGACACCCTCTGATAGAGCCAGGACTTCATGTGACTGAGGAGAAGTTTCTGTTGGTTGAGTTATGGTTTCCTGCATTGTTATTGACTGCTGGGCAGATGGCTTGACCTCTGCCTCTTTCTTATTGGGCTGAACTGGAGAAACAACAGTTGACTCAATTGTGGGAATTGCTTGGAGCTCAGCTGATTCAGATACCTCAGAGCTGGTTTCATGAGTTGGAACAGCATTAGAATTCAGAATCACCTCTTCAGGTCTATCCTCCTTCATCTCCATTTGAGCCAGAATGGGTGACAGATCTGCAGTTTCCCCATTCACAGCCCCAGCCACAGTTGCTCCATTCACAGTTTCCGTAACCTCCTCCACATCCAGAGCCACAATGGACTCCTCCTGGACATCAGTGACTGTGTTACAGCTCGCCACTACATCTGGCAAGCTCTCCGTCATGAAGGGAGGGGGAGGAGGTGGAAAGTCCATCTCATCTGGCTCATCAAAGACTGAATCTGCCGGCTCCTCTGGTGGGGGTGGAGGGGCCAGCAGGGCTCTACTATGGGAATCTTTTCCTCACACTCCTCCTCTACCTCAAGTGGGGGAGTGGACACTAAGGAGGGAGGTGTCTTAGAAGGGGGTGGAGGAGGGTGGTGGGCAGGGGGAGGGGAGGCTGGAGGAGAGACCCTGTCCACTTTGGGAGGCTCCATGGCAATGGTCTGTGTAAATGACTCTGGTTTAGTGGGACTTTCCTCTGTAGTGTTTTCAGTAGCACTCTGACCTTCGACCTCCTTAGTTACTACTTCAACTTCCTTAGCAACTCCCTCAACTTCCTTCAACTACCTCAACCTCAACTTCCTTAGCTACCACCTCTACCTCCGCCTGTAGGGAACACTTCTCACTCTCGCTGGGAGATTCTACCTTCTCCTCTACTGTGACCTCACCAAATGGCAACTTTTGTTGAATGTCTGTTGTTACTTGAACTGCAGGTTCTTTTCTACGAGCACTTTTCTTCATGACAGGAGGGGGTTCCCTCTTTGGAATCGTCGCTAAACTAACTTGTGTCTCTAGACTCTCTTCTTGATCCTTGACCTGTACAATACTACTACTACTCTGCTCCTGGCTTTGGTTCTGCTTCTGGACCTCTACACTTGCTTCTGCGATCATCTCCGGACTTCCTTTTTCTTTCGTTTGACTTTCCGTGCTCTCGACTCCCTGACTAACACAATCGGATACCTCAGACACCTGCTCTAGCGTAGGCTCAGTTTCTTCTTTCGAAACAATGTATTTGCTTTCTGATTTTATCAAAGGGACTTCCTCTACGGTAGCCTGCTTTTCATCTGAGCCTTGAGACTCTTTGCTAGCTTCAGTTTGAGGTTCCTGCTTTTGCTTAATGATGTCAGCTTCATCTTTTAGTTCCTGTTGCCTCTGGAGCTGTGCTAGCCTGTTGACGTTGGGGCAAGGACCGCACAGCAGTTCGAAGGTGTGTCTGTTGTGGGCCCAGGTTTCCGGGGGTGGCGGGGAAGGGGCTTTGATGTTGGGGGGTGGCGGAATGTTAAGCAGCTCTCTGATCGCCATGGATGCAGAGCAACGGGTCGGGGTCACCGTGGTCACCGTTGGTGGCTTTTCTGTTGTCCTTAGAGGCGGAGGTGGGGAGGCCTGCTGGGGTGTGCTAGAGATGCTTTTTGAAGCCTCTTGATTGATGTGTTCTGATGTGACTGAAGACAGGGAGTTGAGGGAAGACGAGACAGAGGCTGCCGAGGAGGAAGCTCTTGAACCAGAACGTTCCGGTTTGATCGGCATCTTCTGGTGTTTACCTGGCGAGGCGAAAGGGCAGATCCCCTTGAGGGAGAGTGTCGGCGTTCCACTCTGCGTTGAGTACCCACTGGAGGGGGACATGGTCTTTTCAAATGTATCTCCCTCTGAGGGAGCTTTCTGTGGGGAAGAGCTGCTGGACCCTGGCCTACCATCAGGGGGGTGCTGTGTGGGACTCAGAGGATTAGAGGCTGCGGAGGATCTTGTACCATTTAAAGAGTTAAACGCAGATGAGTTGGATACAGGGATAGAGCGCTTTGTGATTTCTTTGTAGAGCTCTTTAGAGATCTCGATAGTAACCAAGCTTGTGTCCTCCGCAGTCTCACCACCCACAGAGTCACTGAGGTCTTTAATCTCCACCAGTCGCCTCTTTATCATCTCCTCCTGGTGCAGGGAGTTGGTTCTCCTGGGGAGCCGGGGCAGCTTGGTCTTCATGACCGACAGACTGCGAGAGAATCTGTGAGAGTCTCCTCCAACATCGCTCATCTCCCAGCACTGACAGGCCCAGATAGATCCGACTCAGGCCCCCTGAGCAGTGAGCAGTTGCAGTACCAGTAACCTGCTACTGGTGCTGTGGGTTATGTAGGTGACCCAGCTAGCTGAGCTTTCACTGTGTGGTCGCCGTAGGCTCACCAGTCACCATGTCCTGGTCCCCAGCACCAGGCTGCTGCAGCAGTCTCTCCTGCCCAACAAGGCTCTGTGGAGCTGTCTGTGGAACTGTTAGCTGTCATATTATGGGGGAGCTGTGGAGCTGTCATACTATGTAGAGAACTGTGGAGCTGTCATTATGTAGAGAACTGTCGTCATATTATGGAGGAGATGGACTTGATCATCTGTGGAGCTGTCATACTATGAAGAACTGTGGAGCTGTCAGTAGGCTCCAGCCGTCATACTATGATCCCTGTGGAGCTGTCATACTATGTCACTGAGCGTGTGGTCGTGGAGCTGTCATTATGTAGAGAACTGTGGAGCTGTCATTATGTCACGGGAACTACTGTCACCATGGGAAAGGTCATTATGCTTCGTGGAGCTGTCATACTATGTAGAGAACTGTGGAGCTGTCATAGCAACCATGGCCACCTGTGGAGCGACCTATGTAGAGAACTCGAGGACGTGGAGCGGGGAACTTGCTGTCATACTATGTAGACGACTGTGGACAGATGAACTGTGGAGCTGTCATACTCTGTGGAGCTGTCATACGTAGTGTGGACCGTGGAGCTGTCATACTTTAGAGAACCCATTGTTTCCATTGGTGTGGATGGCTGGTTCTGTAGAGAACTGTGGAGCTGTCAATCTGTGGAGCTGTCATACTATGTAGAGAACTGTGGAGCTGTCATACTATGTAGAGAACTGGAGCTGTCCGTAGAGAACTGTGGAGCTGTCATACTATGTAGAGAACTGTGGAGCTGTCATACTATGGAGAACTGTGGATGTCATACTATGTAGAGAACAGGTAGGTGGGAGCCATGTAGAGGAGGAGCTGTCATGTAGAGAACTGTGGAGCTGTCACCTGTGGAGCTGTCATACTATGTAGAGAACTGTGGAGCTGTCAATGTACTGTGGAGCTGTCATTATGTAGGAACTGTGGAGCTGTCAACATGAGGCTGTGGAGCTGTCATATATGTAGAGAACTGTGGAGCTGTCATACTATGAAACTGTGGAGCTGTCATATGTAGAGAACTGTGGAGCTGTCATACTATGTAGAGAACTGTGGAGCTGTCATATTATGTAGAGAACTGTGGAGCTGTCATACTATGAGAACTAGATACTATGAACTGTGGAGCTGTCATTATGTAGAGAACTGTGGAGCTGTCATACTATGTAGAGAACTGTGGAGCTGTCATACTATGTAGAGAACTGTGGAGCTGTCATACTATGTAGAGAACTGTGGAGCTGTCATACTATGTAGAGAACTGTGGAGCTGTCATACTATGTAGAGAACTGTGGAGCTGTCATATTATGTAGAGAACTGTGGAGCTGTCATTATGTAGAGAACTGTGGAGCTGTCAGAGAACTGTGGAGCTGTCATTATGTAGAGAACTGTGGATGTCAGAGAACTGTGGAGCTGTCATACTGTGGAGCTGTAGTAGAACTGTGGAGCTGTGGAGCTGTCATACTATGTAGAGAACTGTGGAACTGTGGAGCTGTCATACTATGTAGTGAACTGTGGAGCTGTCATATTATGTAGAGAACTGTGGAGCTGTCATACTATGTAGAGAACTGTGGAGCTGTCATACTATGTAGAGAACTGTGGAGCTGTCATACTATGTAGAGAACTGTGGAGCTGTCATACTATGTAGAGAACTGTGGAGCTGTCATGCTATGGAGCTGTCATATGTAGAGAACTGTGGAGCTGTCATTATGTAGAGAACTGTGGAGCTGTCATACTATGTAGAGAACTGTGGAGCTGTCATACTATGTAGAGAACTGTGGAGCTGTCATATGTAGAGAACTGTGGAGCTGTCATGTAGAGAACTGTGGAGCTGTCATACTATGGAGAACTGTGGAGCTGTCATACTATGTAGAGAACTGTGGAGCTGTCATACTATGTAGAGAACTGTGGAGCTGTCATACTATGTAGAGAACTGTGGAGCTGTCATGTAGAGAACTGTGGAGCTGTCATGTAGAGAACTGTGGAGCTGTCATACTATGTAGAGAACTGTGGAGCTGTCATACTATGTAGAGAACTGTGGAGCTGTCATTATGTAGAGAACTGTGGAGCTGTCAGTAGAAACTGTGGAGCTGTCATACTATGTATGTGGAGAGAACTGTGGAGCTGTCATATTATGTAGAGAACTGTGGAGCTGTCATTATGTAGAGAACTGTGGAGCTGTCATACTATGTAGAGAACTGTGGAGCTGTCATACTATGTAGTGAACTGTGGAGCTGTCATACTATGTAGGAGCTGTGGAGCTGTCATACTATGTAGAGAACTGTGGAGCTGTCATACTATGTAGAGAACTGTGGAGCTGTCATACTATGTAGAGAACTGTGGAGCTGTCATATTATGTCAGAGAAACTGTGGAGCTGTCATACTATGTAGAGAACTGTGGAGCTGTCATACTATGTAGAGAACTGTATAGCTTTAAGTATATGGATCTTATTTCAGTGTTTCAGATAACAAAGCAATTGTTTATCCAGTAATGGGGGCAAACATTTCCATATCGATGACCCCAGCAGAAAGAAACATGGTGACAAACACCATTCACTCACAAGTGGCTCCTGGAGGAAGCTGGGGAATCCAACCGAGCAAGAGAGAGGTGTCATACTATGTAGCCCGGCACGGCCAGAGATTTGGGCCTCTGGGTGGAGGAGAGATGAGAGTCCAGTCCCCTGTGGTAGCTGAAGCCCTGGTCGTCCCTGTAAACAGACTGGAGGTGGTGTCTCAACAGCTGCTCCTCTCTGGATGCCTATTCAGGTGAGATTAGTTGTAATTATAGTGATTTTAGCGGATTCTTGTTTAACATAAACAATAACTACCTTAGTTTCAAAGAATCCTTATTGGAAATAAAACAGAAGTTATGTTTTGTCATTGAAAGTAGCAGTCTGTAATTAAAAGTAGGACACTGTAACGTAAAGCAGAAAATAAAAGCTGGGGTTGTAAAGGTAAAAACAAGCCTCACCGCCAGTTCTGAGACATGTACCTTTGCTCCATCGTGGTTGGCTAGAGGGGTTTCTCCGTCGATGGTGGGGATGACGACCACGTCTGGTTGGCTGCCACTACCTTGTCCTCCAGAGCCGTTCGGGAGCTTGGAAGGAACTTGGTACGCAGACCCAGTGTGCAGGTCTAGAAGGAGAATGGAGGAAAACATCACATCGCCTCATTTCAATATGACAAAAGATCGTACCATTGACTTTACTTCTTTTAAATGACAAGGCGGCTATAAGGCTATTCATTCAGTATAGATCCCATTTTATTCAGTGAAACCACTAACCCACAAAACCCTGGAACGTTGTTGGTTCGCGGTGACTTGGTAAAGTGAAGCTCAGTGCAATCCATCCGCTACATACATACGTACCCAGCTCTCTCTGGACCTGCTGGGGTATGCCCATGATAGTTGTCCTCCTGCTCCTGTTCTTCCCTTTCTCTAGTCTTTTCACTGGGTTCAGGGGCTTGAACGTGGAGCCTGAGAGAAGAGGGTTTAGAGAAGGACGAAGGATAAGACAAGTGGATTTATGAGTAAAGATGTGATGCGGGTTTAAATGCACTTTAAAAGTTTGATTTGATTCGAAGGGATGAAAGGAGAGATGAAGAGTTAATATATTATATACAATATTGAGAATCACAGTCGGATTCAATAGTGAACGATTGGAATAGTGTTTGGAGAAGATTTTCAAAGAGAAGGACAGAAATGTGTTGGATTTAGGGCTGTGACGGTCATGGGATTTTGGATGGATGGTAATTGGCCAACCAAACGACTACTAGCAAAACCACAACAAAGAAGACATATCTTTCCCTCTCCTAACCCTGGGCTGCCGTAGATCACATTTGGTTGTGCTTCTGCTGACGGGACGGTCAGGCATTTGTTTAGGAGCGAAGTTTCGTCCTGTTAATTTAAGAGGCTGTGTTACCGCAGAAACGGACTCAACCGCACAAACGGCTGACCGTTCCGTCTTCAGTCAACAGTTATGACTGTTATTTTTTTATTCTCACGGCGTTCTTTGTTCGTAACTGTCGGTAACATGGTTATATGGTATTTTTACCATCCCTAGTTGGAATGGTTTAGGCTTCAGGAACTCAGAGGGTCTGGTTGTAAATTACCATGAGATTCAGTGAGAGGGAATCAGTGAGTATTATGGGATTCAGAGCCTTGCCCCCAAGCTGGGCCATACCAGGAAGAGGCAGAGCACTATTTGGATGGTAGAGACATTCCAAGACAGTAACAAACTACAGCTCTCTCTCTGTGTGTGTGTGTGTGTGTGTGTGTGTGTGTTTTGACTATTCTTTGTGTGTAACGAGATCCTCTGGTTTTGTCTACAGGTCTAAACAGAATCTAACCACAGTGACAGTGTGTGTGTGTAGAGACAGACTATTCTTTGTGTGTAACGAGATCCAGTAGACTGGTTTTGTCTACAGGTTAACAGTAGAACCCAGTAGACAGTAGAGACCCAGTAGACAGTAGAGACAGAAAAGACCCAGTAGACAGTAGAGACCCAGTAGACAGTAGAGACCCAGTAGACAGTAGAGACCCCAGTAGACAGTAGAGACCCAGTAGACAGTAGAGACCCAGTAGACAGTAGAGATAGAGACCCAGTAGACAGTAGAGACCCAGAAAAGACCAGTAGACAGTAGAGACCCAGTAGACAGTAGAGATAGAAAAGACCCAGTAGACAGTAGAGACCCAGTAGACAGTAGAGATAGAAAAGACCCAGTAGACAGTAGAGATAGAAAACACCCAGTAGACAGTAGAGACCCAGTAGACAGTAGATAGAAAAAGACCCAGTAGACAGTAGAGACCCAGTAGACAGTAGAGATAGAAAAGACCCAGTAGACAGTAGAGACCCAGTAGACAGTAGAGATAAGACCCAGTAGACAGTAGAGACAGAAAAGACCCAGTAGACAGTAGAGATAGAAAAGACCCAGTAGACAGTAGAGACCCAGTAGACAGTAGAGACCCAGAAAAGAGACCCAGTAGACAGTAGAGACCCAGTAGACAGTAGAGATAGAAAAGACCCAGTAGACAGTAGAGACCCAGTAGACAGTAGAGACAGAAAAGACCCAGTAGACAGAGAGATAGACAGAAGAGACCAGAACAGAAGAGACCCAGTAGACAGAAGAGATAGAAAAGACCCAGTAGACAGTAGAGACCCAGTAGACAGTAGAGACAGAAAAGACCCAGTAGACAGTAGAGACCCAGTAGACAGTAGAGACACCAGTAGACAGTAGAGACCCAGTAGACAGTAGAGATAGAAAAGACCCAGTAGACAGTAGAGACCCAGTAGACAGTAGAGATAGAAAAGACCCAGTAGACAGTAGAGACCCAGTAGACAGTAGAGACCCAGTAGACAGTAGAGACAGAAAAGACCCAGTAGACAGTAGAGACAGTAAAGACCCAGTAGACAGTAATACCCAGTAGACAGTAGAGACCCAGTAGACCCAGTAGAGAAGAGACCCAGTAGACAGTAGAGACCCAGTAGACAGTAGAGACAGAAAAGACCCAGTAGACAGTAGAGACCCAGTAGACAGTAGAGACCCAGTAGACAGTAGAGACCCAGTAGAGACAGAAGAGACCCAGTAGAGACAGAAGAGACCCAGTAGAGACAGAAGAGACCCAGTAGAGAGTAGAGACAGAAGAGACCCAGTAGACCCAGTAGAGACCAAGTAGAGACCCAGTAGAGACAGAATATTGACCCAGTAGACAGTAGAGACAGAAGAGACAGAGACCCAGTAGACAGAGTAAGACCCAGTAGAGACAGAGTATTGACCCAGTAGAGACAGAGTATTGACCCAGTAGACAGAGAGACAGAGAAATTGACCCAGTAGACAGTAGAGACCCAGTAGACAGTAGAGACAGAAGACCCAGTAGACAGTAGAGACCCAGTAGACAGTAGAGACAGAAAAGACCCCCAGTAGACAGTAGAGACCCAGAAATTGACCCAGTAGACAGTAAGACCCAGTAGACAGTAGAGACCCAGTAGACCCAGTAGACAGTAGAGACAGAGACCGTAGAGACCCAGTAGACAGTAGAGACCCAGTAGACAGAAGAAAAGACCCAGTAGACAGAGAGACCCAGTAGACAGAAGACAGAAAAGACCCAGTAGACAGTAGAGACCCAGTAGAGACAGAAGAGACCCAGTAGAGACAGAGAGACCCAGTAGACAGTAGAGACCCAGTAGACAGTAGAGACAGAAAAGACCCAGTAGACAGTAGAGACCCAGTAGACAGTAGAAGAAAACCCAGTAGACAGTAGAGACCCAGTAGACAGTAGAGATAGAAAAGACCAGTAGACAGTAGAGACCCAGTAGACAGTAGAGAGACCCAGTAGACAGTAGAGACCCAGTAGACAGAAGAGACCCAGTAGACAGAAGAGACCAGTAGACAGAGAGACAGAAAAGACCCAGTAGAGACAGAACCCAGTAGACCCAGTAGAGACAGAAGAGACCCAGTAGACAGTAGAGACCCAGTAGACAGTAGAGACAGAAAAGACCCAGTAGACAGTAGAGACAGTAGACAGAGACAGAAAACACCCAGTAGACAGTAGAGACCCAGTAGACAGTAGAGACAGAAAAGACCCAGTAGACAGTAGAGACCCAGTAGACAGTAGAGACCCAGAAAATACCCAGTAGACAGTAGAGACAGAAAAGACCCAGTAGACAGTAGAGACCCAGTAGACAGTAGAGACAGAAAAGACCCAGTAGACAGTAGAGACCCAGAAAAGACCCAGTAGACAGTAGAGACCCAGTAGACAGAGAGACAGAAGAAGACCCAGTAGACAGTAGACCCAGTAGAGACAGAATTGACCCAGTAGACAGTAGAGACAGAAAAGACCCAGTAGACAGTAGAGACCCAGTAGACAGTAGAGACAGAAAAGACCCAGTAGACAGTAGAGACCCAGTAGACAGAAGACAGAAAAGACCCAGTAGACAGTAGAGACAGTAGACAGTAGAGACAGAAAAGACCCAGTAGACAGTAGAGACAGAAAAGACCCAGTAGACAGTAGAGACCAGTAGACAGACCCAGTAGACAGTAGAGACCCCAGTAGACAGTAGAGACCCAGTAGACAGTAGAGACCCCAGTAGACAGAGAGACCCAGTAGAGAGACCCAGTAGAGACAGAAGAGACCCAGTAGAGAGACAGAAGAGAAGAGACCCAGTAGACAGTAGAGACCCAAGTAGAGACCCAGTAGAGACAGACCCAGAGACCCAGTAGACAGTAGAGACCCAGTAGACAGTAGAGATAGAAAAGACCAGTAGACAGTAGAGACCCAGTAGAGACAGAACAGTATTGACCCAGTAGAGACAGAAGAGACAGTAGATACCCAGAGACAGTAGAGACCCAGTAGAGACAGAGTATAGAGACAGAAAAGACCCAGACCCAGTAGAGACAGACCCAGTAGAGACAGACCCAGTAGACAGTAGAGACCCAGTAGAGACAGTAGAGACAGAAGAGACCCAGTAGACAGTAGAGACCCAGTAGACAGTAGAGACAGAAAATTGACCCAGTAGACAGAGAGACAGAACCCAGTAGACCCAGTAGACAGTAGAGACAGAAAAGACCCAGTAGACAGTAGAGACCCAGTAGACAGTAGAGACAGAAAAGACCCAGTAGACAGTAGAGACCCAGTAGACAGTAGAGACCCAGTAGACAGTAGAGACCCAGTAGACAGTAGAGACAGAAAAGACCCAGTAGACAGTAGAGACAGTAAAGACCCAGTAGACAGAAGAGACCCAGTAGACAGTAGAGACCCAGTAGACAGAGAGACCCAGTAGACAGTAGAGACCCCAGTAGACAGTAGAGACAGAAAAGACCCAGTAGACAGTAGAGACCCAGTAGACAGTACAGAGACCTAGTAGAGACAGAAGAGACCCAGTAGAGACAGAAGAGACCCAGTAGAGACAGAAGAGACCCAGTAGAGACCAAGTAGAGACCCAGTAGAGACAGAAGAGACCCAGTAGAGACCAAGTAGAGACCAAGTAGAGACCCAGTAGAGACAGAATATTGACCCAGTAGAGACAGAAGAGACAGAGTATTGACCCAGTAGAGACAGAGTATTGACCCAGTAGAGACAGAGTATTGACCCAGTAGAGACAGAGTATTGACCCAGTAGACAGTAGAGACAGAAAAGACCCAGTAGACAGTAGAGACCCAGTAGACAGTAGAGACAGAAAAGACCCAGTAGACAGTAGAGACCCAGTAGACAGTAGAGACAGAAAAGACCCAGTAGACAGAAAAGACCCAGTAGACAGTAGAGACCCAGTAGACAGTAGAGACAGAAAAGACCCAGTAGACAGTAGAGACAGAAAAGAGAGACAGAATATTGACCCAGACCCCCAGTAGACAGAGAGACCCAGTAGAAAAGACCCAGTAGACAGTAGAGACCCAGTAGACAGTAGAGACCCAGTAGACAGTAGAGACCCAGTAGACAGAAGAGACCCAGTAGACAGAAGAGACCCAGTAGAGACAGAAGAGACCCAGTAGAGACCCAGTAGAGACCCAGTAGAGACAGAAGAGACCCAGTAGAGACAGAAGAGACCCAGTAGAGATAGAAGAGACCGTAGTAGAGACCCAGTAGAGACAGAGTATTGACCCAGTAGAGACAGAAGAGACCCAGTAGAGACAGAAGAGACCCAGTAGAGACAGAGTATTGACCCAGTAGAGACAGAAGAGACCCAGTAGAGACAGAAGAGACCCAGTAGAGACAGAAGAGACCCAGTAGAGACAGAAGAGACCCAGTAGAGACCAAGTAGAGACCCAGTAGAGACAGAGTATTGACCCAGTAGAGACAGAAGAGACCCAGTAGAGACAGAAGAGACCCAGTAGAGACAGAGTATTGACCCAGTAGAGACAGAGTATTGACCCAGTAGAGACAGAGTATTGACCCAGTAGAGACAGAGTATTGACCCAGTAGAGACAGAAGAGACCCAGTAGAGACAGAGTATTGACCCAGTAGAGACAGAGTATTGACCCAGTAGAGACAGAGTATTGACCCAGTAGAGAGAGTAGATTCCCAGTAGAGACAGAAGAGACCCAGTCGAGCGACAGTAGATGCCCAGTAGAGACAGTTTGTTGCCTGCACTATGCTTTGTGGACAGAGGTTGCTCTCCGGTTTTGTGTTGAAACAAAGGTGTTGAATTTATTGTGTCTTATTGTTTCGACCTTCGGCCTATATTTCACGGTCACAAGGCATATGAACTAACAGGTTATAGAGCAAACAACGCAATTATCACAAGGCGTTGGTTGTAATTAATCTTTTTGTTCTGTCTTCCACGGTGATTTTACCCAGGCCCCACTGCTGGATTCATGGAAACTTTTGGAAAAGCTTGTGTCTGTTGAAAAACCTGGAGGCCTTTGGCATCGCCCTGCCCAGGTTCTCTCACAGAATGTGTCTTGCAGGTGAAGCGACACACACACACACACACACACACACACACACACACACACACACACACACACACACACACACACACACACACACACACACACACAGACACAAAAAAAACGGTCTTCTCCTTTACCTTGGCGCGTGATCACGGGTCTCGTGGACATGGCTGACGATACAGCGGAGGTCGCCGCGGTAACAGAATTCCCGGCGGTGCTTCCGGACTCCTGAAATCCATCCCAGTGGTTGGAGCTGACATCCTGTTCTGGCTGGAGAGAGAGATCACAGGAGTGGGTGTTAAGGAAACAAGCTATTCCGTCTCTGTGTACTCTCGCAGAAGCTGTTGTCTGCTCCGCTCTCTTAGTCCTTGATGAGCCACGTAAGATTGCTTCAAATGAACCACTACTTACGAGGCCACTCTGATCATCCTGAAAGCCCACTCCATTATTATATTCTGATGGAGAAACACACAAAAAAAAGGGGGTATTCAATCACAGATGAATCCATACACGGCTCCAACAACGACATTTAACCATCTGGGGTTGAACCCCAGTGATATGGTCTGAGTACAACTCTTCATGTTGTATACTGAGTGTGTCGTACTCACCCTCTAGTAGGGAGTAGTGAGAACATACATTCAGGAAAATATTCAGACCCCTTCGCTTTTTTTCCACATTTTGTTGCAGCTTAATTGTAAAAATGGATTAAAAATGGATTATCGTACACACGATACCCCAGTGTAAGGAGCAACGCTAGAGATGAGAAGCAAATACAGGGGAGTGAACATTTACCTGGGAAAACGGACATCAAACCAAAACAAGAACATCATCTGAACAGGGGGAACAAAACGACGTAACGACAATAATTCTGACACAGGGAACAAACTGAGGAGCACACAGATGAATAGGGGGGAGGGGGGGATCAACAAGGTAATGAGAGTCCAGGTGAGTCCAAAATAGCTGTGTGTTTTATTTTTAATTGATTTATTTTTCATTTCACCTTTATTTAACCAGGTAGGCCAGTTGAGAACCAGTTCTCATTTACAACTGTGACCTGGCCCAAGATAAAGCAAAGCAGTTCGACACAAACAACAACACAGAGTTACACATGGAATAAACAAACGTACAGTCAATAACACAATAGAAAATAGAAAAATCTATGTACAGTGTGTGCAGATGGCGTTAGGAGGTAAGGCAATAAAGAGGCCATAATAGCAAAGTAATTATAATTTAGCAGATTAACACTGGAGTGATAGATGAGCAGATGATGATGTGTAAGGAGTGATACTGGTGTTCAAAAGAGCAGAAAAGTAAATAATAACAATATGGGGATGAGGTAGATTGGGTGGGCTATTTACAGATGGGCTATGTACAGCTGCAGCGATCGGTTAGCTGCTCAAATAGCTGACGTTTAAAGTTAGTGAGGGAAATAAAAGTCTCCAGCTTCAGTGATTTTTGCAATTTGTTCCAGTCACTGGCAGCAGAGAGACCTGGAAGGAAAGGTGGCCAAAGGAGGTGTTGGCTTTGGGGATGACCAGTGATGATGTAATGATGGTGACAGGTGAAGTAATGAAGGAGACGGGGACGCGGGAGCAGGCGTGACACACCCATAATGACAAGCAACAAACCCAGAAATACCACATTTACATTTAATACCTTTATTTACAGAAGTATTCAGAACCTATGAGACTTGAGCTCAGGTGCATCCTGTTTCCATTGATCATCCTTGAGATGTTTCTACAACTTGATTGGAGTCCACCTGAGGTAAATTCAATTGATTGGACATGATTTGTAAAGGCACACTCCTGTCTATATAAGGTCCCACAGTTGACAGCGCGTGTCAGAGCAAAAACCAAGCCATGAGGTCGAAAGAACTGTCCGTAGATTGAAGTCACTCCTCAGTAAAAGGCACATGACAGCCCGCTTGGAGTTTGCCAAAAGGGACCTAAAGTCTCTCAGACCATGAGAAACAAGATTCTCTGGTCTAATGAAACAAAGATTGAACTCTTTGGCCTGAATGCCAAGCATCATGTCTGAAGGAAACATGGCACCATACCTGCAATGAAGCATGGTGGTGGCAGCATCACGCTGTGGAGATGTTTTTCAGTGGCAGGGACTGGGAGACTAGTCAGGATCAAGGGAAAGATGAACGGAGCAAAGTAAAGAGAGATCCTTGGTGAAAACCTGCTCCAGAGCGCTCTGGACCTCAGACTGGGGCAAAGGTTCACCTTCCTATAGGACAACGACCCTAAGCACACAGCCAAGACAATGCAGGAGTGGCTTTGGGACAAGTCTCTGAATGTCCTTGAGTGGCCCAGCCAGAGCCCGGACTTGAACCCGATCTAACATCTCTGGAGAGACCTGAAAATAGCTGTGCAGCGACGCTCCCCATCCAACCTGACAGAGCTGGAGAGGATCTGCAGAGAAGAATGGGAGAAACTCCCCCAAAACAAGTGTGCCAAGCTTGTACAGTCATACCCAAGAAGAATTAAGGCTTTAACCGCTGCCGAAGGTGCTTCAACAAAGTACAAAGTAAAGGGTCTGAATACTTATGTAAATATGATATGAGTTTTTTTATCTTTAATATTTAATCATATTTGTTTACAGTTTCTCATTATGGGGAATTGTGGTTTCATTATGGGGGTATTTTGATACCATTATGGGGGTAATTGTGATGTCATTATGGGGGTATTGTGATGCCATTATGGGGGTAATTGTGATGTCATTATGGGGGTATTGTGATGTCATTATGGGGGTAATTGTGATGTCATTATGGGGGTATTGTGATGTCATTATGGGGTATTGTGATGTCATTATGGGGGTAATTGTGATGTCATTATGGGGGTATTGTGATGTCATTATGGGGGTATTGTGTGTACATTGATAAGGACACATTTTTATTTAATCAATTTTAGAACAAGGCTGTAACGTAACAAAATGTGGCAAAAGTGAAGGGGCATTAATACTTTCAGAATTAACTGTATCTTATATTGTTACTGTTTAGAGTGTGTAGTGTGTAGTGTGTAGTGTGTAATGCTGCCCTGCTGTTGTAGTGTCTGTAACCCCTCCCGTGCCTCAGTGTGTAGTGTGTAGTGTGCAGTGTGCAGTGTGTAGTGTGTAATGCTGCCCCTGCTGTTGTAGTATCTGTAACCCCTCCCGTGCCTCAGTGTGTAGTGTGTAGTGTGCAGTGTGTAGTGTGTAGTGTGTAGTGTGTAATGCTGCCCTGCTGTTGTAGTGTCTGTAACCCCTCCCGTGCCTCAGTGTGTAGTGTGTAGTGTGCAGTGTGCAGTGTGTAGTGTGTAGTGTGTAATGCTGCCCCTGCTGTTGTAGTATCTGTAACCCCTCCCATGCCTCAGTGTGTAGTGTGCAGTGTTCAGTGTGTAGTGTGCAGTGTGCAATGCTGCCCCTGCTGTTGTAGTATCTGTAACCCCTCCCATGCCTCAGTGTGTAGTGTGCAGTGTGTAGTGTGTAGTGTGCAGTGTGTAGTGTGTAATGCTGCCCTGCTGTTGTAGTGTCTGTAACCCCTCCCGTGCCTCAGTGTGTAGTGTGCAGTGTGCAGTGTGTAGTGTGTAGTGTGTAATGCTGCCCCTGCTGTTGTAGTATCTGTAACCCCTCCCATGCCTCAGTGTGTAGTGTGCAGTGTTCAGTGTGTAGTGTGTAATGCTGCCCCTGCTGTTGTAGTATCTGTAACCCCTCCCATGCCTCAGTGTGTAGTGTGCAGTGTTCAGTGTGTAGTGTGTAATGCTGCCCTGCTGTTGTAGTATCTGTAACCCCTCCCGTGCCTCAGTGTGTAGTGTGCAGTGTAGTGTGCATTGCGTAGTGTGCAGTGTGCATTGTGTAGTGTGCATTGTGTAGTGTGCAGTGTGCAGTGTGTAGTGTGTGTAGTGTGCAGTGTGTAGTGTGCAGTGTGTGTAGTGTGCAGTCTGTAGTGTGCAGTCTGCAGTGTGCAGTCTGTAGTGTGCAGTGTGTAGTGTGTAGTGTGTAATGCTGCCCCTGCTGTTGTAGTATCTGTAACCCCTCCCGTGCCTCAGTGTGTAGTGTGCAGTGTAGTGTGCATTGCGTAGTGTGCAGTGTGCATTGTGTAGTGTGCATTGTGTAGTGTGCAGTGTGCAGTGTGTAGTGTGTAGTGTGTGTAGTGTGCAGTCTGTAGTGTGCAGTCTGCAGTGTGCAGTCTGTAGTGTGCAGTGTGTGTAGTGTGCAGTGTGCAGTGTGTGTAGTGTGTAGTGTGCAGTGTGCAGTGTGCAGTGTGCAGTTTGCAGTGTGTAGTGTGCAGTGTGTGTAGTGTGCAGTGTGTGTAGTGTGCAGTGTGTAGTGTGCAGTGTGTAGTGTGCAGTGTGTAGTGTGCAGTGTGTAGTGTGCAGTGTGTAGTGTGCAGTGTGCAGTGTGTGTAGTGTGCAGTGTGTGTAGTGTGCAGTGTGTAGTGTGCAGTGTGTGTAGTGTGCAGTCTGCAGTGTGTAGTGTGCAGTCTGCAGTGTGTAGTGTGCAGTGTGTGTAGTGTGCAGTGTGCAGTGTGCAGTGTGTAGTGTGCAGTGTGTAGTGTGCAGTGTGTGTGTGTGTGCAGTGTGCAGTGTGTAGTGTGCAGTGTGTAGTGTGCAGTGTGCAGTGTGTAGTGTGCAGTGTGCAGTGTGTAGTGTGTGTAGTGTGCAGTGTGTAGTGTGCAGTGTGTGTAGTGTGCAGTCTGTAGTGTGCAGTCTGCAGTGTGCAGTCTGTAGTGTGCAGTGTGTGTAGTGTGCAGTGTGTAGTGTGTAGTGTGCAGTGTGTGTAGTGTGCAGTGTGTAGTGTGCAGTGTGCAGTGTGTAGTGTGCAGTGTGTGTAGTGTGCAGTGTGTAGTGTGTGTAGTGTGCAGTGTGTAGTGTGCAGTGTGTGTAGTGTGCAGTGTGTGTAGTGTGCAGTGTGTAGTGTGCAGTGTGTAGTGTGCAGTGTGTAGTGTGCAGTGTGTAGTGTGCAGTGTGTAGTGTGCAGTGTGTGGTGTGCAGTGTGTAGTATGTAGTGTGCAGTGTGTAGTGTGCAGTGTGCAGTGTCACTACCTTCTTGTTGCAGTATCTTTAACCCCTCCCGTGCCTCAGTGTGCAGGTCCTCTAGGTACTGAGGGCGACTGCCCTCGATGAACACATTCTCCTGGTAGTGTGAGGAGGAGGCTGTGTAGTGAACTGTCAACCTCTTCTGCTCATCCTGACCCTTAGGACCAGCTAGAGAGAGAGAGACAGAGAGAGAGAGAGACAGAGAGAGAGAGACAGAGAGAGAGAGAGAGAGTTTAATAACAATGTATTGATCACCAAGAGATTGCGTTATCCAACATCTCTATATATACAGTTAATTTGCAAATAAATTCATGAAAAATCCTACAATGTGATTTTCTGGATTTTTTTTCTTCTCATTTTGTCTGTCATAGTTGAAGTGTCCCTATGATGAAAATTACAGGCCTCTCTCATCTTTTTAAGTGGGAGAACTTGCACAATTGGTGGCTGACTAAATACTTTTTTTTGCCCCACTGTATGTACTTTTGAAGTTGGAAGTTTACATATACTTAGGTTGGAGTCATTAACTTGTTTTTCAACAACTCCACAAGTGTACCTTTTTATTTATTTTTTTATTTTACTAGGCAAGTCAGTTAAGAACAAATTCTTATTTTCAATGACGGCCTAGGAACAGTGGGTTAACTGCTTGTTCAGGGACAGAACGACAGATTTGTACCTTGTCAGCTCGGGGATTCGAACTAGCAACCTTTTGGTTACTAGCCCAACGCTCTAATCACTAGGTGACCCTGCCACCTCTCCACTCTAACCACTAGGCTACCCTGCCGCCTCTACACTCTAACCACTAGGCTACCCTGCCGTCCCTGGTTGTGTCAAGCAAAGAGGCCTACCTTCAAACGCAGTGCCTCTTTGCTTGACACCATGGTACAAATCTATATATGGTGCTGTTGAGAAGGATAACATATATACAGTTGAAGTTTACATGCACTTAGGTTGGAGTCATTAAAACTCGTTTTTCAACCACTCCACAAATGTCTTGTCAACAAATGTTGGTCCATTCCTCCTGACAGAGCTGGTGGAACTGAGTCAGGTTTGGAGGCCTCCTGACAGAGCTGGTGGAACTGAGTCAGGTTTGGAGGCCTCCTTGCTCTCACATGCTTTTTCAGTTCTGCCCATACGTGTTCTATAGAATTGAGGTCAAAGCTTTGTGATGGACACTCCAATACCTTGACTTTGTTGTCCTTAGGCCACTTTGACACAACTTTGGAAGTATGCTTGGGGTCATTGTCCATTTGGAAGACCCATTTGCAATTAGCTTTAACTTTCTGACTGATGTTTTGAGATCTTGATTCAATATATATATATATATGTGTTATCCATTTCCTCAACAACCCCATATATCCCATAAATCAAACAGGGATTTGTGACTGAGGGGTCAGCTGGGCTCTTGGTTGGGATTTGGGCTGGAACCAGCAACCCTGCAGTTACAAGCCAAGTGCCCCCTGTGCCATAAAGACTCAGACCTCTTGGTAGACCTTGTTATATGCTCACACATAGAGGCACCCTACACAGTGGTGTGACTGCTTTCTGGTTAGTGACTGGCAACAGGTCCTGTATAACAGTGCTTGGCAACACATTACATTAATACAAACATTAGAGCCCTGTAACATCCTGAGAGTTAATCAGAGCAGACTCCCCTTTCTGGTCTTTCATTCCACCCAATACCAGATCACTTCCTGCTCCCTCTCGTTCTCCTCCCCCTCGTTTTCCTCCCTCGTTCTCCTCCCCCTCGTTCTCCTCCCTCGCTCTCCTCCCTCGTTCTTCTCCCTGTCTCTCTAGTATTTGTTTGGAGGTATGACAATGATATGCACTCTGTTCCATCACTAGTCTCTCTAGGTATCTCTCTGTTCCATCACTAGTCTGTCTAGGTATCTCTCTGGCCATCACTAGTCTGTCTAGGTATATCTCTTTTCCATCACTAGTCTCTCTAGGTATCTCTCTGTTCCATCACTAGTCTCTCTAGGTATCTCTCTGTTCCATGACTTGTCTCTCTAGGTATCTCTCTGTTCCATGACTTGTCTCTCTAGGTATCTCTCTGTGCCATCACTAGTCTCTCTAGGTATCTCTCTGTTCCATCACTAGTCTCTCTAGGTATCTCTCTGTTCCATGACTTGTCTCTCTAGGTATCTCTCTGTTCCATCACTAGTCTGTCTAGGTATCTCTCTGTTCCATCACTAGTCTCTCTAGGTATCTCTCTGTTCCATCACTAGTCTGTCTAGATATCTCTCTGTGCCATCACTAGTCTCTCTATGTATCTCTCTGTTCCATCACTAGTCTATCTAGGTATCTCTCTGTTCCATCACTAGTCTCTCTAGGTATCTCTCTGTGCCATCACTAGTCTCCCTAGGTATCTCTCTGTTCCATCACTATTCTGTCTAGGTATCTCTCTGTGCCATCACTAGTCTCTCTAGGTATCTCTCTGTTCCATCACTAGTCTCTCTAGGCATCTCTCTGTTCCATCACTAGTCTCTCTAGGCATCTCTCTGTTCCATCACTAGTCTGTCTAGATATCTCTCTGTGCCATCACTAGTCTCTCTAGGTATCTCTCTGTTCCATCACTAGTCTCTCTAGGTGTCTCTCTGTGCCATCACTAGTCTCCCTAGGTATCTCTCTGTTCCATCACTAGTCTCTCTAGGTATCTCTCTGGCCATCACTAGTCTCTCTAGGTATCTCTCTGTTCCATCACTAGTCTGTCTAGGTATCTCTCTGGCCATCACTAGTCTCTCTAGGTATCTCTCTGTTCCATCACTAGTCTCTCTAGGTATCTCTCTGGCCATCACTAGTCTGTCTCGGTATCTCTCTTTTCCATCACTAGTCTCTCTAGGTATATCTCTTTTCCATCACTAGTCTCTCTAGGTATATCTCTTTTCCATCACTAGTCTCTCTAGGTATCTCTCTGTGCCATCACTAGTCTCCCTAGGTATCTCTCTGTTCCATCACTATTCTGTCTAGGTATCTCTCTGTGCCATCACTAGTCTCTCTAGGTATCTCTCTGTTCCATCACTAGTCTCTCTAGGTATCTCTCTGTTCCATCACTAGTCTCTCTAGGCATCTCTCTGTTCCATCACTAGTCTGTCTAGATATCTCTCTGTGCCATCACTAGTCTCTCTAGGTATCTCTCTGTTCCATCACTAGTCTCTCTAGGTGTCTCTCTGTGCCATCACTAGTCTCCCTAGGTATCTCTCTGTTCCATCACTAGTCTCTCTAGGTATCTCTCTGGCCATCACTAGTCTCTCTAGGTATCTCTCTGTTCCATCACTAGTCTGTCTAGGTATCTCTCTGGCCATCACTAGTCTCTCTAGGTATCTCTCTGTTCCATCACTAGTCTCTCTAGGTATCTCTCTGTTCCATCACTAGTCTGTCTAGGTATCTCTCTGTTCCATCACTAGTCTGTCTAGGTATATCTCTTTTCCATCACTAGTCTCTCTAGGTATATCTCTTTTCCATCACTAGTCTCTCTAGGTATCTCTCTGTTCCATCACTAGTCTGTCTATGTATCTCTCTGGCCATCACTAGTCTCTCTAGGTATCTCTCTGTTCCATCACTAGTCTCTCTTGGTATCTCTCTGTTCCATCACTAGTCTCTCTTGGCGTGTGAGTATCATTGGCCTCTCACCACACACTCAATGTTTGGGGAACACGCCAAGTGAATTTGCATGTGTGTGTGTGTATTTTTAGTGACCATCTGCTCGGCAGACTTTCCGGTCTTCGCCGTCTCAGAGAGCTAACCCTGGATTGGCTACTCCCTGGTGTATCTCACCGCAGGTAGTCCATACGGAAGGAGATAATCTGGCCTGGCCTGGTGCAGCACCCCACTTGGCACCCTATTCCCTATAGTGCACTAGAGCCCATAAGGCCCTGGTCTAAAGTAGTGCACTACATAGGGAATAGGGTGCCAGCCCTGGTCTAAAGTAGTGCACTACATAGGGAATAGGATGCCATTTTGGGACACATGTCTGGAATGGTTCTAAGATAAACATACTGCTGCCTTCTTAGGTAGTGAGGAGACAGAGAGGTTAGAGTAGTGAGGAGACAGAGAGGTTAGAGTAGTGAGGAGACAGAGAGGTTAGAGTAGTGAGGAGACAGAGAGGTTAGAGTAGTGAGGAGACAGAGAGGTTAGAGTAGTGAGGAGACAGAGGTGTTAGAGTAGTGAGGAGACAGAGAGGTTAGAGTAGTGAGGAGACAGAGAGGTTAGAGTAGTGAGTAGACAGAGAGGGGCCTTGTGTCTGGCAGGGATACAGGTACAGTCACAGACGAGGAACAGCATTGTGGGATACAGGTACAGTCACATTGTGTCTGTTAGGGATACAGGTACAGGTGTGCGTTTGTCATCTGAGAAATGTACTGTTATCTCACACACACATAGGCACACACACACACACACACACACTGGGTTGTTTGGTTGACCCAACTGGGTTGTATGGTTGACCCTACTGCTGGGTTGTTTGGTTGACTCTACTGCTGGGTTGTTTGGTTGACCCTACTGCTGGGTTGTTTGGTTGACCCTACTGCTGGGTTGTTTGGTTGATTCTACTGCTGGGTTGTTTGGTTGACTCTACTGCTGGGTTGTTTGGTTGACCCAACTGGGTTGTTTGGTTGACTCTACTGCTGGGTTGTTTGGTTGATTCTACTGCTGGGTTGTTTGGTTGACTCTACAGCTGGGTTGTTTGGTTGACCCAACTGGGTTGTTTGGTTGACCCTACTGCTGGGTTGTTTGGTTGACACTCTACTGCTGGGTTGTTTGGTTGACACTCTACTGCTGGGTTGTTTGGTTGACTCTACTGCTGGGTTGTTTGGTTGACTCTACTGATGGGTTGTTGGTGTTGGGTTATTAGTGTTGGGTTATTAATGCTCGGTTGGAGGTGCTGGGTGATGGGGTGGTGGTGCTGGGTTATTAGTGCTGGGTTATTGGTGCTGGGTTATTGGTGCTAGGTTAATGGTGCTGGGTTATTGGAGCTGGGTACTGGTTATTGGTGCTGGGTTATTGGTGCTGGGTTATTGGAGCTGGGTACTGGGTTATTGGTGCTGTGTGCTGGGTACTGGGTTATTGGAGCTGGGTACTGGGTTATTGGAGCTGGGTTCTGGGTTATTGAAGCTGGGTACTGGGTTGTTGGAGCTGGTTACTGGGTTATAGGTGCTGGGTTAATGGTGCTGGGTTATTGGAGCTGGGTCCTGGGTTATTGGTGCTTGGTTATTTGAGTTGGGTACTGGGTTATTGGTGCTTGGTTATTGGAGTTGGGTACTGGGTTATTGGAGTTGGGTTCTGGGTTATTGGTGCTGGGTTATTGGAGCTGGGTACTGGGTTATTGGTGCTGGGTTGTGGGTTATTGGAGCTGGGTGTTGGGTGCTGGGTTATTTGAGTTGGGTACTGGGTTATTGGTGCTTGGTTATTGGAGTTGGGTACTGGGTTATTGGAGTTGGGTTCTGGGTTATTGGTGCTGGGTTATTGGAGCTGGGTACTGGGTTATTGGTGCTGGGTGCTGGGTTGTGGTTATTAGTGCTTGGTTATTGGTGCTGGGTCTGGGTTATTGGTGCTGGGTGCTGGGTTATTGGTGCTTGGTTATTGGAGCTGGGTTCTGGGTTATTGGTGCTTGGTTATTGAAGCTGGGTACTGGGTTATTGGAGCTGGGTACTGGGTTATTGGAGCTGGGTTCTGGGTTATTGGAGCTGGGTCCTGGGTTATTGGAGCTGGGTTCTGGGTTATTGGAGCTGGGACCCTGAACCATGAGAGAATCAGAGCCCTGAACCATGAGAGAATCAGAGCCCTGAACCATGAGAGAATCAGAGCCCTAAACCATCAGAGCCCTGAACCATCAGAGAAACAGAGCCCTAAACCATCAGAGAATCAGAGCCCTGAACCATCAGAGCCCTGAACCATCAGAGAAACAGAGCCCTGAACCATCAGAGAAACAGAGCCCTGAACCATCAGAGCCCTGAACCATCAGAGAATCAGAGCCCTGAACCATGAGAGAATCAGAGCCCTGAACCATCAGAGAAACAGAGCCCTGAACCATCAGAGAAACAGAGCCCTGAACCATCAGAGAATCAGAGCCCTGAACCATGAGAGAAACAGAGCCCTGAACCATCAGAGAATCAGAGCCCTGAACCATCAGAGCCCTGAACCATGAGAGAATCAGAGCCCTGAACCATCAGAGAAACAGAGCCCTGAACCATCAGAGCCCTGAACCATCAGAGAATCAGAGCCCTGAACCATGAGAGAATCAGAGCCCTGAACCATGAGAGAAACAGAGCCCTGAACCATGAGAGAAACAGAGCCCTGAACCATGAGAGAAACAGAACCCTGAACCATGAGAGAATCAGAGCCCTGAACCATCAGAGAATCAGAGCCCTGAACCATCAGAGAATCGGAGCCCTGAACCATCAGAGCCCTGAACCATCAGAGAAACAGAGCCCTGAACCATGAGAGAAACAGAGCCCTGAACCATGAGAGAAACAGAGCCTTAAACCATCAGAGCCCTGAACCATCAGAGAATCAGAACCTTGAACCATCAGAGAAACAGAGCCCTGAACCATCAGAGAAACAGAGCCCTGAACCATGAGAGAATCAGAGCCCTGAACCATCAGAACCCTGAACCATCAGAGAATCAGAGCCCTGAACCATCAGAGCCCTGAACCATCAGAGAAACAGAGCCCTGAACCATCAGAGAAACAGAGCACTGAACCATGAGAGAAACAGAACCCTGAACCATGAGAGAAACAGAGCCCTAAACCATGAGAGAAACAGAGCCCTGAACCATCAGAGAATCGGAGCCCTGAACCATCAGAGCCCTGAACCATCAGAGAAACAGAGCCCTGAACCATGAGAGAAACAGAGCCCTGAACCATGAGAGAAACAGAGCCTTAAACCATCAGAGCCCTGAACCATCAGAGAATCAGAACCTTGAACCATCAGAGAAACAGAGCCCTGAACCATCAGAGAAACAGAGCCCTGAACCATGAGAGAATCAGAGCCCTGAACCATCAGAGCCCTAAACCATCAGAGAATCAGAGCCCTGAACCATCAGAGCCCTGAACCATCAGAGAAACAGAGCCCTGAACCATGAGAGAAACAGAGCCCTGAACCATCAGAGAAACAGAGCCCTAAACCATCAGAGAAACAGAGCCCTAAACCATCAGAGCCCTGAATCATCAGAGAATCAGAGCCCTGAACCATCAGAGAAACAGAGCCCTGAACCATCAGAGAAACAGAGCCCTGAACCATCAGAGAAACAGAGCCCTGAACCATCAGAGAAACAGAGCCCTGAACCATCAGAGAAACAGAGCCCTGAACCATCAGAGCCCTGAACCATCAGAGAATCAGAGCCCTGAACCATCAGAGCCCTGAACCATGAGAGAAACAGAGCCCTGAACCATCAGAGAATCAGAGCCCTGAACCATCAGAGAATCAGAGCCCTGAACCATCAGAGAAACAGAGCCCTGAACCATCAGAGAATCAGAGCCCTGAACCATCAGAGCCCTGAACCATGAGAGAAACAGAGCCCTGAACCATCAGAGAAACAGAACCCTAAACCATGAGAGAATCAGAGCCCTGAACCATGAGAGAATCAGAGCCCTGAACCATGAGAGAATCAGAGCCCTAAACCATGAGAGAATCAGAGCCCTGAACCATCAGAGAAACAGAGCCCTGAACCATCAGAGAATCAGAGCCCTGAACCATCAGAGCCCTGAACCATGAGAGAATCAGAGCCCTGAACCATCAGAGAATCAGAGCCCTGAACCATCAGAGAAACAGAGCCCTGAACCATCAGAGCCCTGAACCATCAGAGAATCAGAGCCCTGAACCATCAGAGCCCTGAACCATCAGAGAATCAGAGCCCTGAACCATGAGAGAATCAGAGCCCTGAACCATCAGAGAAACAGAGCCCTGAACCATCAGAGAATCGGAGCCCTGAACCATCAGAGAATCGGAGCCCTGAACCATCAGAGAATCGGAGCCCTGAACCATCAGAGAATCGTAGCAATGTTTCCATATCAATACTCACTTTTTGCCCAGAACCACTGTTCCCTGCCTCTGTGTGCGTGTTTGCATGTATGTGTGAGAGAGAAAGACAGAGTGAAAGCAGATTTAGATTTAGATTTATTTACATATGTATATTTTACCTTTCTTTAACTAGACAAGTCAGTTAAGAACAAATTCTTATTTACAATGACGGCCTACCCTAACCAGGACGACCTACCCCGGACAAACCCTAACCAGGACGACACTGGGCCAATTCTGCGACACCCTATGGGACTCCCAATCAGGGCCGATTGTGATACAGCCTGGAATTGAACCAGGGTCTGTAGCGACACCCTTGCACTTAGACCCCTGGGCCACTCAGAAGCACCCAGATATGAAGATAGGGAGAAATAGAGAGAGAGAGAGATAGAAAGATGGGTGAGAGAGAGAGAGAAAGAGAGAGAGAGAAAGAAAGAGAGAGCGAGAGAGAGAAAGAAAGTGAGAAAGAGAGAGAGAAAGATGGGTGAGAGAGAGAGAGAGAGAGAGAGAGAGAAAGCTGGGTGAGAGAGAAAGAGAGAGAGCAAGATAAGAGAGAGAGAAAGAGAGAGAGAAAGATGGGTGAGAGAGAGAAAGTGAAAGTGATGTTTAACTTAGATAGAAAGAACTTAAACCCTACTTTCACTCTCTTTTTTTCTAAAAAGGGTTTCAGACCAATCAGACCAGACCAGTCTTCCTCCTCTGCTGCTGCAGAACCAATCAGACCAGACCAGTCGTCCTCCTCTGCTCCTGCAGAACCAATCAATACCACTCCACTGACTTCCCTGATTGTCTTACACCTGACTTTACTAACACACCTCCTCATGGAAGTCGAGAGAGAGGAGAGAGAGAGGAGAGAGAGGGAGGAGAGAGAGAACAAGAGAGAGGGAGGAGAGAGAGAGAGAGACCGAGAACAAGAGTGGGAGAGGTATAGAGGGGGAGAGAGAGAGAGACAGAGAACAAAAGGGAGAGAGAGAGGAAGAAAGAAAGAAAGAAAGAGAAGGAGAAAAGAGAGCGGGATCTATTTATACCCTGTGCAGACTGTGTCTATGTTTATATCTCTCTCTGTGTGCCTGCGTGGCATTTCAGGGTGCTTTTGTTCCCTGTCTTCCCTCTGCCTTGTTAACCAGCTCCTGCCAGCTCACACTGATCCTCTATGTGCCGAGAGAAGGGATTACAAATGCAGCCTCTACAAGAATATCCATCGTTTTATGGTCCCAACTTGTTGTAAATGGTTTGTTACAGGATAACATCGTTTGCAGAATGAGTTTTACTTTGGCCTTAGGAAAACTGTTTTCTGGGAAGATTGAATGTATTAAAGGTTAAGAAGAAGTCTGAGATTCGCGTAAACATTACTTTGGGTTCATCCTAAACAATACGTTCAACAGTGATGCTATCGTCCAGAAGGCGAGGTCAGTACAGGTGCATCAAAGCTGGGACCGAGAGACTTAAGAACAGCTTCTATCTCAAGGCCATCAGACTGTTAAACAGCCACCACTAACACAGAGAGGCTGCTGCCTACATACAGACTACCCCTATGCCATCTAAACAGCCACCACTAACTCAGAGAGGCTGCTGCCCACATACAGACTACCCCTATGCCATCTAAACAGCCACCACTAACTCAGAGAGGCTGCTGCCAACATACAGACTACCCCTATGCCATCTAAACAGCCACCACTAACTCAGAGAGGCTGCTGCCAACATACAGACTACCCCTATACTATCTAAACAGCCACCACTAACTCAGAGAGGCTGCTGCCTACATACAGACTACCCCTATGCCATCTAAACAGCCACCACTAACTCAGAGAGGCTGCTGCCAACATACAGACTACCCCTATACTATCTAAACAGCCACCACTAACTCAGAGAGGCTGCTGCCTACATACAGACTACCCCTATGCCATCTAAACAGCCACCACTAACTCAGAGAGGCTGCTGCCTACATACAGACTACCCCTACATACAGACTACCCCTACATACAGACTACCCCTACATACAGACTACCCCTACATACAGACTACCCCTATACCATCAGACTGTTAAACAGCCACCACTAACTCAGAGAGACTGCTGTGTACATTGAGACCCAATCACTGGCCACTTTAATAAATGGATCACTGGCCACTTTAATAAATGGATCACTAGTCACTTTAATAAATGGATCACTAGTCACTTTAAAAAATGGCACTTTAATAATGTCTACATATCTTACATTACTCATCTCATATGTATATATTGTCTTTTATAGCATCTACTGCGTCTTTCCTATGCTGCTCGGCCATCACTCATACATATATTTATATGTACATATTGTGTTTTATACCATCTACTGCATCTTGCCTATGCTGCTCGGCCATCACTCATCCATATATTTATATGTATATATTATTCCTCCCTTTAGATGTGTGTATTAGGTAGTTGTTGTGGAATTGTTAGATATTACTTGTTAGATATTACTGCACTGTCTGAGCCAGAACTAAAAGCACAAGCATTTCACTCCACTCACAATAACATCTGCTAACCATGTGTATGTGACCAATAACATCTGCTAACCATGTGACCAATAACATATGTTAACCACGTGACCAATAACATATGTTAACCATGTGACCAATAACATCTGCTAACCAGGTGCATGTGACCAATAACATTGGAATGGTACACGGGAGTGAGTGGATGGCCAACTGCTATGGCTCTCTTTGTTCCCGTCTAGTCCCTGTAATGTCTGTCTCTCTATTTAGAGAACTAATCTATGCATCTACTGTATGTTCTCTCTCTCTCTCTCTCTCTCTCACCCCCCTCTCGCTCTCTCTCTCGCTCTCTCACCCCCCCTCTCCCTCTCTCTCTCTCTCTCTCTCTCTCTCTCCCTCTCTCACCCCCCTCTCTCTCTCTCTCTCTCTCTCTCTCTCTTCTCTCTCTCTCACCCCTCTCTCTCTCTCTCCCTCTCTCTCTCACCCCCCTCTCTCTCTCTCTCTCTGTCTCTCTCTCTCTCTCTCTCTCTCTCTCTCTCTCTCTCTCACCCCCTCTCTCTCTCTCTCACCCATCTCTCTCTCACACCCATCTCTCTCTCTCTCACACCCATCTCTCTCTCTCTCACCCCTCTCTCTCTCACACCCCTCTCTCTCTCTCTCTCTCTCTCTCTCTCTCTCACCCCTCTCTCTCTCTCTCTCTCTCTCTCTCTCTCTCTCACCCCTCTCTCTCTCACCCCTCTCTCTCTCTCTCTCTCTCTCTCTCTCTCTCTCCCCTTAGGTTTATTACTGATGATGATTCTAGAACTCCCCAGTATGTATCAAAAGAATCAGTAACTACTCCTCTTAAACTGTTTAAGCCAGAAACACCATTGAAACTTTAAAAAAGGCAGACTGGTCTGGAATAGTGTGCTTTCATACAACCTTTTGATATGATTTTTAACTTCTCTGGGCTAGGGGGCAGTTTCCTGAATTCCGGATGACTGATGTGCCCAAAGTAAACTGCCTGTTACTCAAGCCCAGAGGCTAGGATATGCATATAATTGGTAGCATTGGATATAAACTCTCTGAAGTTTCTAAAACTGTTAAAATGATGTCTGTGAGTATAATAGAACTGAAATGGGAGGCAAAAACCCAGGGATAATCCATCAATAATTGTATTTTTTGAGGTCACAGGCCATTTCAATGCAAACCTATGGGATATTCAAAATAATTCCCCCCAGATTGCAGTTCCTATGGCTTCCACTAGATGTCAACAGTCTTCAGAAAGAGTATCAGGCTTGTTTTTTGAAAAATGAACAAATAGTTGTAGTTTTTCCAAGGTGTCCCTCATTTGAAATGTAGTCTTGAGGGCTCGTTCTTCGTTATTAATCTTCCCTATTGAACATACTATTCTCCGTCTTAAATATGATCATTTATTTAGATTTTAGAGTACCTGAGGATTAATTAGAAACATCTTTTTACTTGTTTGTACGAACTTTACCAGTAACTTTTTGGATTTGTTTGTATGCAAGTTGAACGAGTGGATTACTGAATCAAGCACGACAACTAAACTGACAACTAAACTGACATTTTTGGGATATAAAGGAGGACTTTATCGAACAAAACAACCATTTGTTGTGTAGCTGGGACCCTTGAGTTTACAAATAGAAGAAGATCTTCAAAGGTAAGTGATTTATTTTATCGCTATTTGTGATTTTGAAAAGTATTTTGATGTTTGGCGCTGTCATCAGATAATTGCAAATTATAACAATGGTGGAGCACATTCTAAGACAAAATCTTAAAGGGTACAAAGTCATCTTGACAGATTGTTTGAGAGACAAACGGACGGATGAATAGAGAGACAGATGTTTCACACGCTGTCTGATTGTCTGAGACATCTTCAATGACGTCAATATGGATTTTGGACAATTCTGAAATGCAACTGATTAAACACGGACAAACTCTATGACCTTTTGGAAAGCAACATCCCTCCAGTGGAGGTCAACAGCGACTCAGAACCATGGAATTCCATGTAAGGTTTCTTTACATTTCCTGCGACAACAAGCTGAGAAGATGCTTTAAAGCACAGACAGACATTTCTCACAGACAGACATTTCTCACAGACAGACATTTCTCACAGACAGACATTTCTCACAGACAGACATTTCTCACAGACAGACATTTCTTCACAGACAGACATTTCTCACAGACAGACATTTCTCACAGACAGACATTTCTCACAGACAGACATTTCTTCACAGACAGACATTTCTCACAGACAGTCGTCTCTTGTTCATGTAAAATGTTCTGCCGTTTTTCTTCTCATGAATAGATGTAACCAGATCCGAGGAAGATAAAAGTCAGGAGAAACTATCACATGGTTTAAATGTGTTAGAGGTTTGTCAACGTGACTCGTGTATTTCTGAGAAGTGAGGACCGGAAGCGGTGAAAACACACCAAGTCTTTCACTTGTCCTGAGGCTCTTCTTTGAGGTGTAGGCGGCACCTGCAGGGTAAATGTCGGACTGGAAAGATCATTTAAGTGATCAGAGTCACACCAAACACATTATCTATGAACTGACAATGTCTGTGTTCTAGGGGATGGGATGGGAAGCGCACACACACACACACACATACATTATAGGCTAGCTATAAGCACAGAGAGAGAATCTGGACGCACATTTTAATTCACTGACAATAAAGATAAAACACCAGGTAAAATAAACTAGGTGTTATTTTAGATTCTGAAACACAATTTTTTGAATCACACATTCGGAATGCTTTTTAATTAATTAAACACCTGGGGAACATTGCCAAGCTGCGGCCGTTTCTCTCTCAGGCTGATACAGAGAGACTCATCCATGCTTTTATTACAAGCAGACTTGACTACTGTGATGCTCTCCTGTCTGGTCTACCCAAGAAAGACATTGGTCAACTGCAAAACATACAGAATGCTGCAGGGTACTGACCAAGAGAGAACACATTACACCGGTTTTAAGCTCTCTGTACTGTAAAACATACAGAATGCTCCTTCGTCCTGATCCATCTGCTACCGTTCACATCACGTATGTCTCACAACCCCCCCCCCTCATACTGATCCATCTCCTAAAGGTTCTGAGAACATTTTACTCTGGTTCCAGGGAGGTTCTGAGATAGTTTTACTCTGGTTCCAGGGAGAATCTGAGAATGTTTTACTCTGGTTCCAGGGAGGTTCTGAGAATGTTTTACTCTGGTTCCAGGGAGGTTCTGAGAATGTTTTACTCTGGTTCCAGGGAGGTTCTGAGAATGTTTTACTCTGGTTCCAGGGAGGTTCTGAGAATGTTTTACTCTGGTTCCAGGGAGGTTTTGAGAATGTTTTACTCTGGTTCCAGGGAGATTCTGAGAATGTTTTACTCTGGTTCCAGGGAGGTTCTGAGAATGTTTTACTCTGGTTCCAGGGAGGTTTTGAGAATGTTTTACTCTGGTTCCAGGGAGGTTCTGAGAATGTTTTACTCTGGTTCCAGGGAGGTTCTGAGAATGTTTTACTCTGGTTCCAGGGAGGTTCTGAGAATGTTTTACTCTGGTTCCAGGGAAGTTCTGAGAATGTTTTACTCTGGTTCCTGGGAGGTTCTGAGAATGTTTTACTCTGGTTCCAGGGAGGTTCTGAGAATGTTTTACTCTGGTTCCAGGGAGGTTCTGAGAATGTTTTACTCTGGTTCCAGGGAGGTTCTGAGAATGTTTTACTCTGGTTCCAGGGAGGTTTTATTAACACTCTGAGAACAGACATTTTTAATCACTTCCTTCAAACGTTCACTGAATGTTTCAGTGAGACTTTTAATAACACTGCTGACTATTTTGGGTTAAATTTGTTGAATTTGTTGAACTCCAAGCACAGATAGGACACATGGAAATTAATTTCCGTAGACAGTAATCATACAAACACATCAGTGAGATTCAGACCTATAATCTTCTGTTCTCTATCCGTGGATGTAATCCTCTACGCCACCAGGATGGAGCTAGCGTGAATGTCATGCTATTTTTACGCCTACAAAGCTGTTCATTTTAGTCTATTAAAACCAGTGGTGTAGAGTACTTAAGTAAAACTACTTTAAAGTACTACCTAAGTAGTTGTTGTGGGTAGCTGTACTTTACTATTGACATTTTTGACAACTTTTTCTTCACCACATTCCTAAAGAAAATAATGTACTTTTTTACTCCACACATTTTCCCAAAAGTACTTGTTACATTTTGAGTGCTTAGCAGGACAGGAAAATGGTTAAATTCACACACTTATCAAGAGAGCATTCCTGGTCATCTCTACTGCATCTGATGTGGCGGACTCATAAACACATGCTTTGTTTGTAAATGATGTCTGAGAGTTGAAGTGTTCCGCTGGCAGACAAAAACAACTTTAAAACCGTCTGGAATTTGAAAGGATTTATAGTTGTACTTTTACTTACGATACTTAGGTACATTTTAGCAATGACGTTTACTATTGATTCTTAAATAATTGTAGACTTTTACTCAAGTAGTTTTTTACTGGGTGACTTCCACTTTTACTTGAGTAACTTTCCATTAAGGTATCTATACTTTTACTCAAGTAGGATAATGGGTACTTTTTCCAACAGTGATTCAAACCGACCTAATTTCAAAGGAAACAATCACTCCTTAAGATCAGGTGTGGCCAATTAGTGGAAGCGGCCAACACATCCAAACACACTTAACGAGATAGATGATGGATAGAGTTTTGTTGATGCTGAGAACGGAATGTTTATGTTTTTAAATAACATTCTCTGAACATTACTGAAGTTTGCTTGTGTTTTTTTAATCAAACGTTTTCTTTATGTTTGGGATTAATTTACCTTTATTTAACCAGGCAAGTCAGTTAAGAACAAATTCTTATTTTCAATGACGGCCTAGGAACAGTGGGTTAACTGCCTGTTCAGGGGCAGAACGACAGATTTGTACCTTGTCAGCTCGGGGGTATGAACTCTCAACCTTCTGGTTACTAGTCCAACGCTCTAACCACTAGGCTACACTGCCGCCCCGGGATGCAGCACATTCTGACTTAGAATATGTGGACAACTACAAATACCTAGGTGTCTTGTTAGACTTTAAACTCTCCTTCCAGACTCACATCAAACATCTCCAATCCAAAATGACATCTAGAATTGGCTTCCTATTTCGCAACAAAGCATGCTTCACTCATGCTGCCAAACATACCCTCGTAAAACTGACTATCCTACCGATCCTCGACTTCGGTGATGTCATCTATAAAATAGCCTCTAACACTACTCAGCAAACTGGATGCAGTCTATCACAGTGCCATCCGTTTTGTCACCAAAGTCCCATACTCTACCCATCACTGCGACCTGTATGCTCTCGTTGGCTGGCCCTCGCTTCATACTCATCGCCAAACCCACTGGCTCCAGGTCATCTGTAAGTCTTTGCTAGGTAAAGCCCCGCCTTTTCTCAGCTCACTGGTCACCATAGCAACAACCACCCGTAGCACGCGCTCCAGCAGGTATATTTCACTGGTCATCCCCAAATCCAGCTCTTCCTTTGGCCGCCCTTCCTTCCAGTTCTCTGCTGCCAATGACTGGAACGAATTGCAAAATTCACTGAAGCTGGAGTCTTATATCTCCCTCACTAACTTTAAGCATCAGCTGTCAGGGCAGCTTACTGTACCTGTACACAGCCCATCTGTAAATAGCCCATCCAACTACCTCATCCCCATATTGTTGTTTATCTTCTTGCTCACTATCTCTACTTGCACATCATCATCTGCACATCTATCACTCCAGAGTTAATGCTAAATTGTAATTATTCCGCCTCCTTACTCTTCTACATTTGCACACACTGTATATAGATTTTTATATTGTGTAATTGACTGTACATTTGTTTATGTGTAACTCTGTGTTGTTGTTTTTGGTCACACTGCTTTGCTTTATCTTGGCGAGGTCACAGTTGTAAATAAGAACTTGTTCTCAACTGGCCTCAACTGGTTAAATAAAGGTGGAATAAAATAAAGTAAAACATTGTTAGCCAATGAACAAAGTCCCCATCGTAAACATCTCTCCTCTTTAACTAATTCTATTTCAACAACAAAACAGTTAGTTAGACACAGGACAGGATGCCAGCACTCTAGGTCCATAAAGACAGAGGACAGGATGCCAGCACTCTAGGTCCATAAAGACAGAGGACAGGATGCCAGCACTCTAGGTCCATAAAGACAGAGGACAGGATGCCAGCACTCTAGGTCCATAAAGTGGGAGCCACTCTCTCTCTCCTCTATAACAGGAGGGAGGGGAGCCACTCTCTCTCCTCTATAACAGGAGGGAGGGGAGCCACTCTCTCTCTCCTCTATAACAGGAGGGAGGGGAGCCACTCTCTCTCCTCTATAACAGGGGGGAGGGGAGCCACTCTCTCTCCTCTGTAACAGGAGGGAGGGGAGCCACTCTCTCTCCTCTATAACAGGAGGGAGGGGAGCCACTCTCTCCTCTATAACAGGAGGGAGGGGAGCCACTCTCTCTCCTCTATAACATAGGGGATAAGGGGAGCCACTCTCTCCTCTATAACATGGGGGATAAGGGGAGCCACTCTCTCTCCTCTATAACAGGGGGAGGGGAGCCACTCTCTCTCCTCTATAACAGGGGGAGGGGAGCCACTCTCTCTCTCCTCTATAACAGGGGGAGGGGAGCCACTCTCTCTCCTCTATAACAGGGGGGAGGGGAGCCACTCTCTCTCCTCTATAACAGGAGGGAGGGGAGCCACTCTCTCTCCTCTATAACAGGGGGAGGGGAGCCACTCTCTCTCCTCTATAACAGGGGGAGGGGAGCCACTCTCTCCTCTATAACATGGGGGAGGGGAGCCACTCTCTCTCCTCTATAACAGGGGGAGGGGAGCCACTCTCTCCTCTATAACAGGGGGAGGGGAGCCACTCTCTCCCTCTATAACAGGGGGAGGGGAGCCACTCTCTCTCCTCTATAACAGGAGGGAGGGGAGCCACTCTCTCTCCTCTATAACAGGAGGGAGGGGAGCCACTCTCTCTCCTCTATAACAGGAGGGAGGGGAGCCACTCTCTCTCCTCTATAACAGGGGGAGGGGAGCCACTCTCTCTCTCCTCTATAACAGGAGGGGGGAGCCACTCTCTCTCTCCTCTATAACAGGAGGGAGGGGAGCCACTCTCTCTCCCTCTATAACAGGAGGGGGGAGGGAGGGAGGGGAGCCACTCTCTCTCCTCTATAACAGGAGGGAGGGGAGCCACTCTCTCTCCTCTATAACAGGAGGGAGAGCCACTCTCTCTCTCCTCTACAACAGGAGGGGAGGGGAGCACTCTCTCTCTCTCTCTATAACAGGAGGGAGGGGAGCCACTCTCTCTCCTCTATAACAGGAGGGAGGGGAGCCACTCTCTCTCCTCTATAACAGGAGGGAGGGGAGCCACTCTCTCTCCTCTATAACAGGAGGGAGGGGAGCCACTCTCTCTCCTCTATAACAGGAGGGAGGGGAGCCACTCTCTCTCCTCTATAACAGGAGGGGGGAGGGGAGGGGAGCCACTCTCTCTCCTCTATAACAGGAGGGAGGGGAGCCACTCTCTCTCCTCTATAACAGGAGGGAGGGGAGCCACTCTCTCTCCCTCTATAACAGGAGGGAGGGGAGCCACTCTCTCTCCTCTATAACAGGAGGGAGGGGAGCCACTCTCTCTCCTCTATAACAGGAGGAGGGGAGCCAGGGGGAGGGGAGCCACTCTCTCTCCTCTATAACAGGAGGGAGGGGAGCCACTCTCTCTCCTCTATAACAGGGGATAAGGGGAGCCACTCTCTCTCCCTCTATAACAGGGGGGAGGGGAGCCACTCTCTCTCCTCTATAACAGGGGGGAGGGGAGCCACTCTCTCTCCTCTATAACAGGAGGGAGGGGAGCCACTCTCTCTCCTCTATAACAGGAGGGAGGGGAGCCACTCTCTCTCCTCTATAACAGGGGGGGGGAGCCACTCTCTCCTCTATAACAGGAGGGAGGGGAGCCACTCTCTCTCCTCTATAACAGGGGGAGGGGAGCCACTCTCTCCTCTATAACAGGAGGGAGGGGGAGCCACTCTCTCTCCTCTATAACAGGAGGGAGGGGAGCCACTCTCTCTCCTCTATAACAGGAGGGAGGGGAGCCACTCTCTCTCCTCTATAACAGGAGGGAGGGGAGGGAGGGGAGCCACTCTCTCTCCCTCTATAACAGGAGGGAGGGGAGCCACTCTCTCTCCTCTATAACAGGGGGAGGGGAGCCACTCTCTCAGGGGAGCCACTCTCTCTTCTATAACAGGAGGGAGGGGAGCCACCCTCTCCTCTATAACTGGAAAGCCACTCATCTGGAGGGAGGGGAGCACTGTTCTCCTTATAACAGGGGGAGGGGAGCCACTTATAACAGGAGGGAGGGGAGCCATTACTAAACCCATGGAGTTCCATCTATGACAGGAGGGAAGCCACTCTCTCTCTTTAACAGGAGGGAGCTGTTCTTTGACTAAGGAAGGGGAGCCACTTTCTCGTTTAACAGTATCAGCCACTTACTCATCCTCTGAACAGGACTGTCTGCCTCTATAACAACCTCGTCTCCTGTAACTGGTGAGGGGAGCCACTTTCTGTTTAACAAAATGGCACACTCTCTCCTCTATACAGGGGGAGGGGGAGCCACTATAACAGGACCAGGGGACAACAGCCTAAACAGGGTTCACCCTCTATAACTACTTTACTAATAACAGGAGGGAGGGGAGCCATCACAATTCATAACAGGAGGGAGACATCCTCTCCCCCCACTCTCCCTTAAATAAGCCACTCCAGCTGATTGGCTAATAACAGGATTGGGGAGTATGATGCTGTCTATAACTGGAGGAACTGCTTGACCAATGAACTATAACATTCTAAGCTCTGTGTCCTGGTTCTGTGCTGATTTAATTTCTATACATCGGGGCAGGAATGACCTCCTCCTCACACTGAGATCAGCAATCTCTCTCTCCACCAAGGATTTTGGGGTGGGGGGAGGAGAGTAACAGGAGGGGGGGGCCATATTCTCTCCTCTATAACAGGGGGAGGTCAAACAGGGGGGAACCAGCTGTTCTATAACATGAAATGTATAACAGAGCAATTGATAACAGCCAAATATTCAGTGCATCACTGTAACAGATATAACAGGGGGAGGGGAGCTGCTATAGTCACAGGTTAGGGAGGGGAGCCACTTATAACAGTGATAAACCGTCTCCTCTATAACAGGAGGGAAGCCTGGTCATAACAGAACGGTCCACTGATAACAGGAGGGACGGTCAATGACAGATAGTTTGTATAACAGGGGACCTGCACTCCTCTATAACAGGATATAACAGTACCAGTGAAAAGTTTGGCCACACCTACTCATTCAAGGTTTTTATTTTTCTATTTGACCACTGTTTTCTATAACAGGTAGATAAAGACTATGAAATAACCCAATGAGGAATTAAGTAGTAACCAAAAAATGTGTTAAACAAAATCAAAAAAATATTTTGTATTTGAGATTCTGCAAAGTAGCCACCCATTGCCTTGATGAAGGCTTTGCACACATTATCTCAACCAGCTTCATGAGGGATGCTTTTCCAACCTCTTGAAAGGGAGTTCCCACTATATGCTGAGCATTTGTTGGCTGCTTTTCCTTCACTCTGCGGTCCAACTCATCCCAAACAGAATCTCAATTCTATAACAGGGTTGAGGTCGGATGATTGTGGAAGGCCAGGTCATGTGATAACAGCACTCCATCAGGAGGGAGGGGAGCTCTCCTTGGTCAAATAGCCCTTACACAGCCTGGAGGTGTGTTGGGTCATTGTCCTGTTGAAAAACAAATGATAGTCCCACTAAGCACAAACCAGATGGGATGGTGTATCGCTGCAGAATGCTGTGCTAGCCATGCTGGTTAATTGTGCCTTAACAGGAATTCTCTCCTCTATAAATAAATCACAGACAGTGTCACCAACAAAGAACCCCCACACCATAACAGGGGGAGGGGAGCCACCTCCTCCATGCTTCACAGTGAGGAACCACACATAACAGAGGGATCATCTGTTCACCTACTCTGTGTCTTACAAAGTCACAGGAGGTTGGAATCAAAAATCTCAAATTTGGACTCCTCAGACCAAATGACAGATTTCCACCAGTCTAATGCCTGTGTTTCTTGGTGGAAGCAAGTCTCTTCTCCTTATTGGTGTCCTTTAGTAGTGGTTTCTGTGCAGCAATTTGACCATGAAGGCCTGATTCACTCAGTCTCCTCTGAACAGTTGTTGTTGAGATGTGTCTTTTACTTGAACTCTGTGAAGCATTTATTTGGGCTTCAATCTGAGGGGAGCAGTTAACTCTAAACAAAGGGGAGCTTATCCTCTGCAGCAGGGAGGGAACTCTGGGTCTTCCTTTCCTGTGGCGGTCCTCATGAAAGCCAGTTTTATCATAGTGGGATGGTTTTCTATAACAGGATTGCACTTTAAACAAACTTTCTCCTCTATAGGTCTTGACATTTTCCGGACTGACTGACATTCATGTCTTAAAGTGATGATGGACTGTCGTTTCTCTTTGCTTATTTGAGCTGTTCTTGCCATAATATGGACTTGGTCTTTTATCAAATAGGGGAGCCACTGTCATACCAAATAGGGGGAGGGGAGCCATCTTCTGTATACCACCCTCTACCTTGTCACAACACAACTGACTGGCTCAAACACATTAAGAAATAAATTAATTCCACAAAAACTTTTAAGAAGGCACACCTTCTGTGTTAATTGAAATGCATTCCAGGTGACTACCTCATGAAGCTGGTTGAGAGAATGCCAATAGTGTGCAAAGCTGTCATCAAGCCAAAGGGTGGCTACTTTGAAGAATCTCAAATATAAAATGTGTTTTGATTTGTTTAACACTTTTTGGTTACAATATGATTCCATATGTGTTATTTCATAGTGTTGATGTCTTCACTATTATTCTACAATGTAGAAAAAACAGAAGAAAAAAAACCCTTGAATGAGATTAACTAGATTAGTCGGTGTGTAAAAACGTTTGACTGGTACTGCATGTGGAAGCGTGGAAGTATCACAAGTACTCATCTTGCTGTAACAAGCCTGAATGTGACATTACAGAACAGCTACAGACAGGCAACAGTGAATTCCTCACAGGAACTAGAGATCAAAATGACAGGCACTGCCAAGACGGCCCTCCCTCCCTCCCCTTGGGGTCCTTACAAACACTGTGATAGATAAGAGGATTGAAATGAATGGCAGATGTTCTACACGCCGGTTCTGACAGAAACCTACCTGAATGTTCTACAAGCTATCTCTGTACCGGTTCTGACAGAAACACACCTGAATGCCAGGTAGAGATGGATGGGATGAGATGGGAAAGAGAAACAGGGACATGAAATAGATTTATTGGGGGAATATAACGACTGAGAAGGAGATAAAAGGATAGAGTGTGTGAATGAGAGAGAACGCCAGAGAGAGAGAGATAGTTTGTGTGAGAGACATCGAATGAGAGACAGAGAGTATGAGAAGAGAGACGTTTTCGAATGAGAGACAGAGAGAGTATGAGAAAGAGAGATATCGAATGAGAGACAGAGAGAGTATGAGAAAGAGAGATATCGAATGAGAGACAGAGAGAGTAGCACCCGGCCTCACCCTACTAGAATCTGAAGTCAAATGTCTGCTGTTTGCTGATGATCTGGTGCTTCTGTCACCAACCAAGGAGGGCCTACAGCAGCACCTAGACATTTGTACCATTTGCACAGATTCTGTCAGACCTGGGCCCTGACAGTAAATCTCAGTAAGACCAAAATAATGGTGTTCTAAAAAAGGTCCAGTCACCAGGACCACAAATACAAATTCCATCTAGACACTGTTGCCCTAGAGCACACAAAAAAACGATACATACCTTGGCCTAAACATCAGACGCCACAGGTAAAACTTCCACAAAGCTGTGAAAACATCAGAAGCTCTGAGAGACAAGGCAAAAGGGCATTCTATGCCATCAAAAGGAACATATATTTCAACATACCAATTAGGATTTGGCTAAAAATACTTGAAAATCAGTCATAGAGCCCATTGCCCTTTATGGTTGTGAGGTCTGGGGTCCTGCTCACACAAACCAATGACTTCACAAAATGGGACAAACACCAAATTGAGACTCTGTACGCCTTGAGAATTCTGCAAAAATATCCTCCGTGTGACAACGTAGAACACCAAATAATGCATGCAGAGCAGAATTAGCTGCCCTTCACCCACTAATTATCAAAATCCAGAAAAGAGCTGTTAAATTCTATAACCACCTAAAAGGAACAGCGATTCCCAAACCTTCCACAACAAAGCCATCACCTACAGAGAGATGAACCTGGAGAAGAGTCCCTAAGCAATGCTGGTCCTGGGGCTCTGTTCACAAACACACCCTACAGAGCCCCAAGACAGCAGCACAATTAGACCCAACCAAATCATGAGAAAACAAAAAGATAATTACTTGACACATTGGAAAGAATTAACAAAAAAACAGAGCAAACTAGAATGCTATTTGTCCCTACATTAGAGTGTACACAGCGGCAGAATACCTGACCACTGTGACTGACCCAAAATTAATGGAAAGCTTTGACTATGTACAGACTCTGAGCGAGCATAGCCTTGCTATTGAGAAAGGCCGCCGTATGGCAGACATTGCTCTCAAGAAAGACAGGCTATGTGCTCACTGCCCTTAAATGAGGTGGAAACTGAGCTGCACTTCCTAACCTCCTGCCCAATGTATGACCATATTAGAGAGACATATTTCCCTCAGATTACACAGATCCACAAATAATTCAAAAACCAATCCAATTTTGAAAAACTCCCATATCTACTGGGTGAAATTCCACAGTGTGCCATCAGAGCAGCAAGATTTGTGACCTGTTGCCACGAGAAAAGGTTGATGTCAACCAGTGAAGAAAAAACGCACCATTGTAAATATAACCCATATCTATGCTTATTTATTTTATCTTGTGTCCTTTACCATTTGTACATTGTAAAAACACTGTATATATATATAATATGACATTTGTAATGTCTTTATTGTTTTGAAATTTCTGTATGTGTAATGTTACTGTTAATTTTTATTGTTTATTTCACTTTATATATTATCTACCTTACTTGCTTTGGCAATGTTAACACATGTTACCCATGCCAATAAAGCCCCTTGAATTGAATTGAATTGAATTGAAAGAGATATCGAATGAGAGACAGAGAGAGTATGAGAAAGAGAGACGTCGAATGAGAGACAGAGAGAGTATGAGAAAGAGAGACGTCGAATGAGAGACAGAGAGAGTATGAGAAAGAGAGACGTCGAATGAGAGACAGAGAGAGTATGAGAAAGAGAGACGTCGAATGAGAGACAGAGAGAGTATGAGAAAGAGAGACGTCGAATGAGAGACAGAGAGAGTATGAGAAAGAGAGACGTTGAATGAGAGACAGAGAGAGTATGAGAAAGAGAGACGTCGAATGAGAGACAGAGAGAGTGACTGAAACATCCACCAAACAGAAGGTCTTACTGCAGGATGCCACGGAGCACCTGATATTCACTCTGCAGCACAAGATGCAAATATACCCCCCAACTCTGCATGTGAGCGGTGTGATTCATTCCTGGTCCTGCAGAACCACGGGGGTGGGGGGGGGGGACAAATACACCACGTCACCAAAAGTATGTGGATAACTGCTCTTCGAACGTCTCGTTCAAAAATCATGTATTATTAATATGTAGTTGGTCCCCCACTTTTGCTGCTTTAACAGCCTCCACTCTTCTGGGAAGGCTTTCCACTAGATGTTGGAACATTGCTGCTATAACAGCCTCCACTCTTCTGGGAAGGACTTCCACTAGACGTTGGAACGTTGCTGCTATAACAGCCTCCACTCTTCTGGGAAGGACTTCCACTAGATGTTGGAACATTGCTGCTATAACAGCCTTCACTCTTCTGGGAAGGACTTCCACTAGATGTTGGAACATTGCTGCTATAACAGCCTCCACTCTTCTGGGAAGGACTTCCACTAGATGTTGGAACATTAATACGGGGGACTTGCTTGCAGTCGGCGTTCTAATTCATCCCAAAGGTGTTCGATTGGGGTTGAGGGCAGGGCTCTGTACAGGCCAGTCAAGTTCTTCAACACCGCTCTCAACAAACCATTTCTGTATGGACCTCACTTGTGCACGGGGGCATTGTCATGCTGAAACAGGAAAGGGCCTTCCCAAACTGGTGCCACAAAGTTGGAAGCACAGAATCGTCTAGAATGTCATTGTATGCTGTAGCGTTAAGATTTCCCTTCACTGGAACTAAGGGGCCCGAACCATGAAGAATAGCCCCAGGCCATTAAACATGTGTTAACATTGCCAAAGCAAGTGTGGTAGATAATATACAAAAGTGAAATAAACAATAAAAATTAACAGTAAACATTACACAAACAGAAGTTTCAAAACAATAAAGACATTACAAATGTCATATTATGTATATATACAGTGTTGCAACAATGTACAAATGGTTAAAGGACACAAGGAAAATAAATAAGCATAGATATGGGTTATATTTACAATGTTGTTTGTTCTTCACTGGTTGCCCTTTTCTTGTGGCAACAGGTCATAAATCTTGCTGCTGTGATGGCACACTGTGGAATTTCACCCAGTAGTTTATCAAAATTGGATTTGTTTTCAAATTCTTTGTGGATCTGTGTAATCTGAGGGAAATATGTCTCTCTAATATGGTCATACATTGGGCAGGATGTTAGGAAGTGCAGCTCAGTTTCCACCTCATTTTGTGGGCAGTGAGCACATAGCCTGTCTTCTCTTGAGAGCAATGTCTGCCTACGGCGGCCTTTCTCAATAGCAAGGCTATGCTCACTGAGTCTGTACATAGTCAAAGGTTTCCTTAATTTTGGGTCAGTCACAGTGGTCAGGTATTCTGCCGCTGTGTACTCTCTGTGTAGGGCCAAATAGCATTCTAGTTTGCTCTGTTTTTTTGTTAATTCTTTCCAATGTGTCAAGTAATTATCTTTTTGTTTTCTCATGATTTGGCTGGGTCTAATTGTGCTGCTGTCCTGGGGCTCTGTGGGGTGTGTTTGTGTTTGTAAACAGAGCCCGAGGATCATCTCTCTCTCTCTCTCTCTCTCTCTCTCTCTCTCTCTCTCTCTCTCTCTCTCTCTCTCTCTCATCCTCTGTCTCTCTGTCTCTCTGTCTGTCTCTCTCTGTCTGTCTGTCTGGATGAGTCATTATCATCGCTAACTCTGGTCCTGAAGAGATACTCTCTCTCTCTAACCCCTCTGGCCCTAAAGAGATACTCCTCTCAGTAGGGGACTCTCAACTCTGGCCCTAAAGAGATCGGCCTGTCTGTAGGGGACTGTCTGTCTGTCTGTCTGTCTGTCTGTCTGTCTGTCTGTCTGTCTGTGTTTTCCTCTGTAGGTCTGTCTGTCTGTCTGTCTGTCTGTCTGTCTGTGTTTTCCTCTGTCTGTCTGTCTGTCTGTCTGTCTGTCTGTCTGTCTGTCTGTCTGTCTGTCTGTCTGTCTGTCTGTCTGTCTGTCTGTCTGTGTTTTCCTCTGTCTGTCTGTCTGTCTGTCTGTCTGTCTGTGGAATGTGGTGTGGAGAGCTGTTCTGTTATCGCTGATAAAACAAATAGAGAGGAGGGGTCTGAGTTCCCTGAGAGACAGAGAGATCAAGAGAGGCAGACATAGAGAGGGGTGGAAGGGCTCACACACCCACACACACACACACACACACAAACACTGCCATCCCCTGCTACAAACAGAGGTCTGCCTATCCAAATCCGAGGCGAGGGAACCCCTGATGTACTGTATGCTGCAGATGAGACACACCCATGACGTTGGTTAGCTATCCAGATAGATAGGCCTGTTGTATCTCTCTCTCTCTCTCTCTCTCTGTCTGCCTGTCTCTCTCTCTCTCTCTCTCTCTCTCTCTGTGTGTCTCTCTACGGTATCTCCTGTAGCCACAGCCCCTGTGTTCTGACGTGTAGAATGCTGGTAATGAATAGGTGTCTTTGTAATGTCTGCGCTCAGCTTGATACAGCTTGGCCTTTTAGATTGTGTCTTTATCAGAGAAGACAATGGAGCACTAGTAGAGAATGCCATAGGAATGAGAAGGCAACAAGACTTTAAGTAGCCTGGATGAGTCATTATCATCGCTAACTCTGGTCCTGAAGAGATACAGCCTTCAGTAGGGGACTAACTCTGGCCCTAAAGACATACAGCCTTCAGTAGGGGACTAACTCTGGTCCTGAAGAGATACAGCCTTCAGGGAAGAGACGGGTGAAGTCACATGACTAAGTTTAGCGGGAAGAGAACGGCGAAGTCACATGACTAATTTTAGTGGGAAGAGACGGGCGAAGTCACATGACTAAGTTTAGCGGGAAGAGAAAGGCGAAGTCACATGACTAAGTTTAGCGGGAAGAGAAAGGTGAAGTCACATGACTAAGTTTAGTGGGAGGAGACGGGCGAAGTCACATGACTAAGTTTACAACTGGCAGGAGGATGGTTAACTGACGCTACCTAGCAACAATCAAAAGTTTAAAGAGCTTGACCAAAATCTTTACTAGGGCCTTAGGCAGAAATGCAAGTTTAGTCTTTGATACCAGCAATACCGTTCAGATATTAAAGAAAAGGAGGAAATGAGTTGGCTGGAAAACGTATGAAAGGGATAAGACAGTACACTATCAGGAGTCTTTACACAGACAGTAAACTATCAGTACACTATCTGGAGTCTTTACACAGATAGTACACTGTCTGGAGTCTTTACACAGACAGTACACTGTCTGGAGTCTTTACACAGACAGTAAACTATCAGTACACTATCTGGAGTCTTTACACAGATAGTACACTGTCAGGAGTCTTTACACAGATAGTACACTGTCTGGAGTCTTTACACAGACAGTACACTGTCTGGAGTCTTTACACAGACAGTACACTATCAGTACACTCTCTGGAGTCTTTACACAGATAGTACACTATCAGTACACTATCTGGAGTCTTTACACAGACAGTACACTATCAGTACACTATCTGGAGTCTTTACACAGGCAGTACACTATCAGTACACTATCAGTACACTATCTGGAGTCTTTACACAGATAGTACACTATCAGTACACTCTCTGGAGTCTTTACACAGACAGTAAACTATCAGTACACTATCTGGAGTCTTTACACAGACAGTACACTATCAGTACGCTATCTGGAGTCTTTACACAGACAGTACACTCTCTGGAGTCTTTACACAGATAGTACACTATCAGTACGCTATCTGGAGTCTTTACACAGACAGTACACTATCTGGAGTCTTTACACAGACAGTACACTCTCCCGTCGCTGTCGATTCTTCCACTACGTCATATTGTATACAATAAGCTCTGCAAGGCAGCGCGTCTTCATGTCATGACTTCATCGCCACCGCAACCAAAGAGAAGCAATGATCATTGCACAGAGGGACAGAACTACCTCTAGAAATATCTAGAACACAGATGACATCATGCCTGTGATATCACAGACTGCTGAAATCAATTAAAATCGAAAAACAAGAAAACACAATCCCATACATAACATTCCCTCTGATCATCCAGCTCGGATCCTACCTGTTTTCAGTTTATCCACCCACCCAAAGTGCCAGAAGGCTTTGGTGTTCCCCGGGTTGGGGAAGGGGTAGCACCATGTCTAGAGCCTGAGCGGGGGTTGGGGTTGGGGTTAGGACCGGGTATAGAACCTTTGGGTCGTGAAGAGGGTCCGTTCCGAGCTGCAGGGAACCTCTTCTTGTTCTTGTGGACGTTGTTCCCCATGGTGATGCAATCCAGGGTAATCCCCGCCCCCAGGTGAAGGAGCACCGCCCCCTACGGGGTCTACTGTCCAGGTGAAGGAGCACCTCGCCAGGTGAAGGAGCCCTCGCCCCCTACAGGGGTCTACTGTCCAGGTGAAGGAGCACCTCGCCCCCTACAGGGGTCTACTGTCCAGGTGAAGGAGCACCTCGCCCCCTACTGTCCACAGGGGTCTACTGTCCAGGTGAAGGAGCACCTCGCCCCTACAGGGGTCTACAGGGGGAGCACCTCTACAGGGGTCCAGGTGAAGGAGCACCTCGCCCCCTACAGGGGTCTACTGTCCAGGTGAAGGAGCACCTCGCCCCCCTACGGGGTCTACTGTCCAGGTGAAGGAGCACCTCGCCCCAGGTGAAGGAGCCCCCCTACAGGGGTCTACTGTCTCACACCCCCTGGTCCTGTAGCTCACCACCCCCCAGTCCTGTAGCTCACACCCCCCCTGGTCCTGTACCTTACACACCCCCTGGTCCTGTAGCTCACACCCCCAGTTCTGTAGCTCGCCCCCCCCTAGTCCTGTGCCTCACACACCCCCTGGTCCTGTAGCTCACACCCCCCCCTGGTCCTGTAGCTCACACCCCCCAGTTCTGTAGCTCGCCCCCCCGGTCCTGTACCTCAAACACAGCCCTACACAGTCATTTCACATAGTCACAAACACGTGTTCATACACGCACTACTGGAAAAACTCAACCTCGTGCCTTCCCTGTATTTGCTAAATACACATACATTCAGCTCTAAATCTGTCTAGAGACCACTCATTATCTCACGCTCCACATCGTCCTCGTAAACACAGACACGGCTCCAGCTATCACACAGTACCAGCATGGCCTCACACCTACCCTCACAGCCAATACTCCGCCTGTCACACAGAGAAACGGTCTCCTTGCTCACACACACTGTCAGTACAATCCAGCGGCAACGACCATAATGTCCCACTCTGAGAGCCTGTCTGTGTGTGTCCCTCGTCTCTCTCTCTCTCTCTGTCTCTCTCTCTGTCTCTCTCTCTCTCTCTCTTTCTCTCTGTCAGACTGCCCCTCCCTCTCTCTCTCTCTCTTTCTCTCTCTCTCTCTCTCTCTCTGTCAGACTGCCCCCTTCCCTCTCTCTCTCTCTCAGACTGCCCCTCCCTCTCTCTCTCTCTCTCTCTCTCTCTCTCTCTCTCTGACTGCCCCTCCCTCTCTCTCTCTCTCTTTCTCTCTTTCTCCCTCTCTCCCCCTCTCTCTCTCTCTCTGTCAGACTGCCTCCCTCCCCCTCTCTCTCTCTCTCTCTCTCTCTCTCTCTGTCAGACTGCCCCCCTCCCTCTCTCTCTCTCTCTCTCTCTCTCTCTCCCCCTCTCTCACTCTCTTACTCACTCACTCACTCTCTCTGTCAAACTACCCATCTCTCTCTCTCTGTCAGACTACCCCTCACCACACCACCCCCCCGTCTCTCTGCCCGTCTCTCTCTCTCTCTTGTCTCTGACTGTCTCTCAGACTACCCACACCCTCTCTTTCTCTGTCTCTGATTGCTGTGCTCCCATGCAGGACTGAGGAGGGAAATGAGCCAGTGACACAGACTGTTATTATCTCTATGTTGTGTAGCTGATCAGACAATTATCACTCTGTCCCCCTCTCTCTGTCTCTCTCTGATGGAGAGAGAGAGAGAGAGAGAGCACAGAGAGGAGAGAGAGAACAGAAAAACTATTAGGACAGCAACACAATTAGACCCAACCAAATCATGAGAAAACAAAAAGATAATTTACTCGACACATTGGAAATAATCAATAAGAAAACTGAGCAAACTAGAATGCTATTTGACCCTAAACAGTGGCAGAATACCTGACCACTGAGCCTACACCAAACTTAAGGAAAGCTTTGACTATGTACAGACTCAGTGAGCATAGCCTTGCTATTGAGAAAGGCCTCCGTAGGCAGACACAGATACTCCTATCCGATGGTGTGAAGGACCTGTGTCTTAAGGAAAAACTAATGCGTCAGCTTGTAGTCAACACAACAAATGTTAGGATTAATGTTTATGTGGAACGCAGTGGTCGCCAGGGAACGCAGTCGTCGCAAAAAGTTTGAATCCCCGAGCTGACATGGTACAAATATGTTGTTCGGTTTTTGTAGGACTATGAATTCTACCTGTGTGTGTGTGTGTGTGTGTGTGTGTCTGAGAGACTCTAGGCCAGTGCTCCCCTAGTGGTTACCTGTTATCAGAAGCTGAACATATTCTATCAGCAAATCAAATCAAATTGTATTTGTCACATACACATGGTTAGCAGATGTTAATGCGAGTGTAGCGAAATGCTTGTGCTTCTAGTTCCGACAATAACCAGTAATAACCAACAAGTAATCTAACTAACAATTACAAAACTACTGTCTTATACACACAAGTGTAAGGTGATAAAGAATATGTACATAAAGATATATGAATGAGTGATGGTACAGAGCGGCATAGGCAAGATGCAGTAGATGGTATCGAGTACAGTATATACATATGAGATGAGTATGTAAACAAAGTGGCATAGTTAAAGTGGCTAGTGATACATGTATTACATAAGGATGCAGTAGATGATAGAGTACAGTATATACGTATACATATGAGATGAATAATGTAGGGTATGTAAACATATTAGGTAGCATTGTTTAAAGTGGCTAGTGATATACCTTTTCTGAAAGGAGGGCGGGGCCTTATGCACCGAATCAGCGTATTCGTCAATGTTGTTGTCTGACGCAATACGAAACATGCCCCAGTGCACATGATGGAAGCAGTCTTGGAGTGTGGAATCAGCTTTTTAAGAAATGGCTTTCTTCTTGCCACTCTTCCATAAAGGCCAGATTTGTGCAATATACGACTGATTGTTGTCCTATGGACAGAGTCTCCCACCTCAGCTGTAGATCTCTGCAGTTCATCCAGAGTGATCATGGGCCTCTTGGCTGAATCTCTGATCAGTCTTCTCCTTGTATCAGCGGAAAGTTTAGAGGGACGGCCAGGTCTTGGTATATTTGCAGTGGTCTGATACTCCTTCCATTTCAATATTATCGCTTGCACAGTGCTCCTTGGGATGTTTAAAGCTTGGGAAATCTTTTTGTATCCAAATCCGGCTTTAAACTTCTTCACAACAGTATCTCGGACCTGCCTGGTGTGTTCCTTGTTCTTCATGATGCTCTCTGCGCTTTTAACGGACCTCTGAGACTATCACAGTGCAGGTGCATTTATACGGAAACTTGATTAAACACAGGTGGATTGTATTTATCATCATTAGTCATTTAGGTCAACATTGGATCATTCAGAGATCCTCACTGAACTTCTGGAGAGAGTTTGCTGCACTGAAAGTAAAGGGGCTGAATAATTTTGCACGCCCAATTTTTCAGTTTTTTATTTGTTAAAAATGTTTGAAATATCCAATAAATGTCGTTCCACTTCATGATTGTGTCCCACTTGTTGTTGATTCTTCACAAAAAAATACAGTTTTATATCTTTATGTTTGAAGCCTGAAATGTGGCAAAAGGTCGCAAAGTTCAAGGAGGCCAAAAACTTTCGCAAGGCACTGTATGTGAGTAACACGGTTTCATGTGAAACAGCACGCACACACACACACACCACTAAACCCCCCAACCCCAACCCTAACCCTAACCACTAACCCCCCAACCCTAACCACTAAACCACCCAACCACAACCCTAACCACTAACCCCCCAACCCCAACCCTAACCCTAACCACTAACCCCCCAACCCCAACCCTAACCCTAACCACTAAACCCCCAACCACAACCCCAACCCACTAACCCTAACCCTAACCCTATCCACTAAACCCCCTACCCCAACACTGACCCTAACCACTAAACACCCTAACCCTAACCACTAAACCCCCCAACCCCAACCCTAACCCTAACCACTAAACAACTTAACCCTAATCACTAAACCCCCAAACCCTAAACCTAACCACTAAACCCCCTAACCCTATTCCTAATCACTAAACCCCAAACCCTAACCCACTAACCCTAACACTAACCACTAAAACCCCCCAACCCTAACCACTAAACCAACCTAACCACTAAAATCCTTAACCCTAACCACTAAACCCCCTAATCCGAACCACTAAACCTCCCAACCCCAACCTTTACCACTAAGCCCCCTAACCATAACCCAAACCACTAAACCCCCAACCCTAACCACTAACCCCCCCAACCCACTAACCCTAACCACTAAACCCCGAACCCTAAACCTAACCACTAAACCCCCCAACCCTAACCCTAACCACTAAACCCCTTAACCCTAACCCTAACCCTAACACTAACCACTAAACCCCCCAACCCTAACCCTAACCACTAAACCCCTTAACCCTAACCCTAACACTAACCACTAAACCCCCTAAACCTAACCCCTAAACCCCCTCAACCCTAACCCTAACCACTAAACCCCCCAATCCTAACCCTAACCACTAAACCCCCCAACCCTAACCCTAACCACTAAACCCCCTAACCCTAACCCACTAAACCCCCAACCCTAACCCTAACCACTAAACCCCCTAACCATAACCACTAAACCCCCCCAACCCTAACCCACTAACCCTAACCACTAAACCCCCCAACCCCAACCCCAACACACTAACCCTAATCACTAAACCCCCCAACCCCAACCCACTAACCCTAATCACTAAAACCCCATCCCCAACCCACTAACCCTAACCCTAACCACTAAACCCCCCAACCCCAACCCTAACCCTACCCACTATACCCCCCCAACTCTAACCCTAACCCAAACCCTAACCACTAAACCCATTAACCCTAACCACTATACCCCCTAACCCTAAACCTAACCACTAACCCCCCTAACCCTAACCCTAATCCTAACCACTAAACCCCAAAACCCTAACCCACTAAACCCCAAAACCCTAACCCACTAACCCTAACCCTAACACTAACCACTAAACCCCCCAACCCTAACCACTAAACCCCTAACCCTAACCACTAAACTCCTTAACCCTAACCACTAAACACCCTAACCCTAACCCGAACCACTAAACCTCCCAACCCCAACCCTAACCACTAAGCCCCCTAACCCTAACCCAAAGCACTAAACCCCCCAACCCTAACCACTAAACCCCCCAACCCTAACCCTAACCACTAAACCCCCCAATCCTAACCCTAACCACTAAACCCCCCAACCCCAACCCTAAACCTCACCACTAAACCCCCTAACCCTAACCACTAAACCCCTTAACCCTAACCACTAAACCCCTAACCATAACCACTAAACCCCCCCAACCCTAACCCACTAACCCTAACCACTAAACCCCCCAACCCCAACCCACTAACCCTAACCCTAACCACTAAACCCCCCAACTCCAACCCTAACCCTAACCACTATAACCCCCAACCCTAACACTAACCCTAACCACTAAACCCCTCAACCCTAACCACTAAACCTCCCAACCCCAACCCTAACCACTAAGCCCCCTAACCCTAACCCAAAGCACTAAACCCCCCAACCCTAACCACTAAACCCCCCAACCCTAACCCTAACCACTAAACCCCCCAATCCTAACCCTAACCACTAAACCCCCCCAACCCTAAACCTCACCACTAAACCCCCTAACCCAAACCACTAAACCCCTTAACCCTAACCCTAACCATTAAACCCCTAACCATAACCACTAAACCCCCAACCCTAACCCACTAACCCTAACCACTAAACCCCCCAACCCCAACCCACTAACCCTAACCCTAACCACTAAACCCCCCAACTCCAACCCTAACCCTAACCACTATAACCCCCAACCCTAACACTAACCCTAACCACTAAACCCCTCAACCCTAACCACTAAACCCCCAACCCTAACCATTAAACCCCTTAACCCTAACCCAAACCCTAACCACTAAACCCCTTAACCCTAACCCTAAACCTAAACACTAAACCCCCTAACCCTAACCCTAATCCTAACCACTAAACCCCCCAACACTAACCCACTAACCCTAACCACTAAACCCCCCAACCATAACCACTAAACCCCCAACCCCCTAACCCTAACCCACAAACCCTAACCACTAAACCCCCCAACCCTAACCCACTAACCCTAACCCTAACCACCAAACCCCCTAACCTTAAACCTAACCACTAATCCCCCTAACTCTATCCCTAATCCTAACCACTAAACCCCAAAACCCTAACCCACTAACCCAACCCAAACCTAACCCAACCCAAACCCTAACCACGAAACCCCTTAACCCTAACCACTAAACCTCAAACCCCAACCCTAACCACTAAGCCCCCTAACCACTAAACCTCACAACCCCAACCCTAACCACTAAGCCCCCTAACCCAACCCTAACCCTAACCCACTAACCCTAACCCACCTAAACCCCCCAACCCCAACCCCGCCCCACTAACCACTAAACCCCTAACCTTAACCACTAAACCCCTAACCCTAACCACTAACCCCCTAACCCTAACCACTAAACCCCCCTAACCCTAACCACTAAACCCCCCAAACCCAAACGCAACCCTAACCACTAAACCCCCAACCCCAACCCTAACCACTAAACCCCCTAACCCTAACTCAAACCCTAACCACTAAACACCCTAACCACTAAACCCCTAACCCCTAACCCTAACCACTAATCCTTCTAACCCTAACCCAACCCCTTAACCCGAACCCTAACCCGAACCCACTAACCCTAACCCATTAACCCTAACCACTAAACCCCCTAACCCTAACCACTAAACCTAAAAACCCCAACCCTAACCACTAAACCCCCTAACCCTAACCACTAAACCCCCAACCCTAACCCACTAACCCCAACCCTAACCCTAACCCACTAACCCTAACCCCTAACCCTAACCCACTAACCCTAACCCTAACCCACTAACCCTAACCCTAACCCACTAACCCTAACCCACTAATCCTAAACCTAACCCACTAACCCTAACCCACTAACCCTAACCCACTAAACCTAACCCACTAATCCTAACCCTAACCCACTAATCCTAACCCTAACCCACTAACCCTAACCCTAACCCACTAATCCTAACCCTAACCCACTAATCCTAACCCTAACCTACTAACCCCCTACTAATCCTAACCCTAACCCAACCCACTAATCCTAACCCTAACCCTAACCTACCCTAACCCACTAATCCTAACCCTAACCCACTAACCCTAACCCTAACCCCTAACCCTAACCCACTAACCCTAACCCTAACCCTAACCCTAACCCACCAACCCTAACCCTAACCCACTAACCCTAACCCACTAATCCTAACCCACTAACCCTAACCCACTAACCCTAACCCTAATCCTAACCCTAACTCACTAATCCTAACCCTAACCCACTAATCCTAACCCTAACCCACTAACCCTAACCCACTAACCCTAACCCACTAATCCTAACCCACTAACCCTAACCCTAACCCACCCTAATCCTAACCCTAACCCACTAACCCTAACCCTAACCCACTAACCCTAACCCTAACCCACTAACCCTAACCCTAACCCACTAACCCTAACCCTAACCCACTAACCCACTAACCCTAACCCACGAATCCTAATCCTAACCCACTAATCCTAACCCTAACCCACTAATCCTAACCCTAACCCACTAACCCTAACCTAACCCTAACCCACTAACCCTAACCCACTAATCCTAACCCACTAACCCTAAACCTAACCCACTAACCCTAACCCTGGACTAACCCTAACCCTAACCCTAACTCCTAATCCCAACCATCCCTAACCCTAACCCAACCCACTAACCCTAACCTAACCCTAACCCACTAACCCTAACCCACTAACCCTAACCCCCACTAATCCCTAACCTGGCCCACTAACCCCCTAACCCTGGCCACTGGCCTAACCCACTAACCCTAACCCTAACCCACTAACCCTAACCCTAACCCACTAACCCTGGCCTAACCCACTAATCCTAACCCTAACCCACCACTAACCCTAACCCACTAACCCTAACCCACTAACCCTAACCCTGGCCCACTAATCCTAACCCTAACCCACTAACCTAACCCAACTAACCCTAACCCTAACCCACTAACCCTAACCCTAACCCACTAATCCTAACCCTAACCCACTAACCCTAACCCTAACCCACGAATCCTAATCCTAACCCACTAATCCTAACCCTAATACACTAACCCTAACCCTAACCCACTAACCCTAACCCTAACCCACTAACCCTAACCCACTAACCCTAACCCACTAATCCTAACCCACTAACCCTAAACCTAACCCACTAACCCTAACCCTAACCCAATCCTAACCCTAACCCACTAACCCTAACCCACTAACCCTAACCCACTAATCCTAACCCACTAACCCTAAACCTAACCCACTAACCCTAACCCTAACCCACTAATCCTAACCCTAACCCTAACCCTAACCCACTAACCCTAACCCTAACCCACTAACCCTAACCCTAACCCACTAACCCTAACCCTAACCCACTAACCCTAACCCACTAACCTAACCCTAACCCACTAATCCTAACCTAACCCACTAACCCTAACCCACTAACCCTAACCCACTAACCCTAACCCTAACCCACTAACCCTAACCCTAACCCACTAACCCTAACCCTAACCCACTAACCCTAACCCTAACCCACTAATCCTAACCCTAACCCACTAACCCTCCCACTAACCCTAACCCACTAACCCTAACCCACTAACCCTAACCCACTAATTTTTAATCCTAACCCTAATTTACTAATTTTAACCCACTAACCCTAACCCTAACCCACTAATTTTAATTTTAATTTACTAACTTTAACCCTAACCCACTAACCCTAACCCACTGGCCCTAACCCTAACCCACTAACCCTAACCCTAACCCACTAATTTTAACCCTAACCCTAACCCTAACCCACTATTAATCCTAACCCTAACCCACTAACCCTAACCCCTTAATTTAATAATTTCACTAACCCTAACCCACTAATTTTAATTTAACCCTAATTTTTAACCCTAACCCACTAATTTTAATTTTAATTTTAATTAACCCTTTAACCCAATTTATAATTTTAACCCACTAACCCTAACCCTAACCCACTTTAACCCTTTAATTTAACCCTAATTTTAATTTTAACCCACTAATTTATAACCCTAATTTAAACCCTAGTAATTTTAACCCACTAACCCTAACCCACTAATTTTAACCGCTATTTAACCTTTATAATCAACTTTAATTTTAACCCTAACCCACTAATTTAAATTTTAATTTAT
>NC_088224.1:6193446-6205946 GCF_036934945.1 Oncorhynchus masou masou
AGAGAGGGAGGAAGGGGTACAGTGATAACTGTGGCTCTGAGGGAAGGAGAGAGAGAGAGAGGGAGGGAGGAAGGGGTACAGTGATAACTGTGGCTCTGAGGGAAGGAGAGAGAGAGAGAGAGGGAGGAAGGGGTACAGTGATAACTGTGGCTCTGAGGGAAGGAGAGAGAGAGAGAGAGAGGGAGGGAGGAAGGGGTACAGTGATAACTGTGGCTCTGAGGGAAGGAGAGAGAGAGGGAGGAAGGAAGGAAGGAAGGGGTACAGTGATAACTGTGGCTCTGAGGGAACGAGGGAACGAGAGAGAGAGCGAAGTCTGTGTGTGTGTGTGAGTGTGTGTGTGTGTGTGTGTGTGTGTTTGAGTGTGTGTGAGTGTATTTTAAAGAGCATTTTAAAGAGCATTCCCTCTGAGTCTCTCCTCTCTGAATAAGGCATTTTGTTCCTATGTCACATCACATAAATCTGGACACAAACTGGCAACCAAGCAGCCACACACACACACACACACGCACGCACACACACACACACACACACACACACACACACACACACACACACACACACACACACACACACACACACACACGCACACACGCACACACGCACACACGCACACACGCAGGCACTCACACACAGATCACACATTCAATTTCTTCCCCCCCCAAAAAATATAACACTAATTAAATAACAGAAGAATATCTTCAATGTCCGTTATGCAGAACCATACGCGAGTCAAAGCATTGACAATAATTGTACCAGTAGCGGTGGGTGGGTAGAAACATACGCGGGTCGAAGCATTGAAGATAATTGTACCAGTAGGAAACAAAATCCTTATTTCAACTATGCATTGTGATAATTGGGTTGTTTGCTCTTTAACCTGTTAGTTCATATGCCTGGACACCGTGATATGTAGGTCTAAATGCTGAGACAATAAGAAGACACAGTGGCAGAATAAATTCAACCTTTGTTTCATCAGAAAACCGGAGAGCGACATCTGTCCGGGGAAGAAAGCATATTGTAACCACCCTCAGTCCCTTAGCCCCTCAGACCCTTAGCCCCTCAGACCCTTAGCCCCTCAGTCCCTTTGTCCCTCAGACCCTTAGCCCCTCAGACCCTTAGTCCCTCAGACCCTTAGTCCCTCAGTCCCTTAGTCCCTTAGTCCCTCAGTCCCTTAGTCCCTCAGACCCTTAGCCCCTCAGACCCTTAGTCCCTCAGACCCTTAGCCCCTCAGACCCTTAGTCCCTCAGACCCTTAGCCCCTCAGACCCTTAGCCCCTCAGTCCCTTTGTCCCTCAGACCCTTAGCCCCTCAGACCCTTAGTCCCTCAGACCCTTAGTCCCTCAGTCCCTTAGTCCCTCAGACCCTTAGCCCCTCAGACCCTTAGCCCCTCAGTCCCTTAGCCCCTCAGACCCTTAGCCCCTCAGACCCTTAGCCCCTCAGACCCTTAGCCCCTCAGTCCCTTAGCCCCTCAGTCCCTTAGCCCCTCAGACCCTTAGCCCCTCAGACCCTTAGCCCCTCAGACCCTTAGCCCCTCAGACCCTTAGTCCCTCAGACCCATAGTCCCTCAGACCCTTAGCCCCTCAGACCCTTAGCCCCTCAGACCCTTAGTCCCTCAGTCCCTTAGCCCCTCAGACCCTTAGCCCCTCAGACCCTTAGTCCCTCAGACCCTTAGCCCCTCAGTCCCTTTGTCCCTCAGACCCTTAGCCCCTCAGACCCTTAGCCCCTCAGACCCTTAGCCCCTCAGACCCTTAGTCCCTCAGACCCTTAGCCCCTCAGACCCTTAGTCCCTCAGACCCTTGCCCCTCAGACCCTTAGTTCCTCAGACCCTTAGTCCCTCAGACCCTTAGCCCTCAGACCCTTAGCCCCTCAGACCCTTAGTCCCTGATCCCTTAGCCCCTCAGACCCTTAGCCCCTCAGACCCTTAGCCCCTCAGACCCTTAGTAACTCAGACCCTTAGCCCCTCAGACCCTTAGTCCCTCAGACCCTTAGCCCCTCAGTCCCTGGCCCCTCAGACCCTTAGCCCCTCAGACCCTTAGTCCTCAGACCCTTAGTCCCTCAGTCCCTTAGCCCCTCAGACCCTTAGTCCCTCAGACCCTTAGTCCCTCAGACCCTTAGACCCTCAGACCCTTAGCCCCTCAGACCTTTAGTCCCTCAGTCCCTTAGCCCCTCAGACCCTTAGCCCCTCAGACCCTTAGTCCCTCAGACCCTTAGCCCTCAGTCCCTTTGTCCCTCAGACCCTTAGCCCTCAGACCCTTAGCCCCTCAGACCCTTAGCCCCTCAGACCCTTAGTCCCTCAGACCCTTAGCCCCTCAGACCCTTAGTCCCTCAGACCCTTAGCCCCTCAGTCCCTTAGTCCCTCAGACCCTTAGCCCCTCAGTCCCTTAGTCCCTCAGACCCTTAGTCCCTCAGACCCTTAGTCCCTCAGACCCTTAGCCCCTCAGACCCTTAGTCCCTCAGACTCTTAGCCCCTCAGTCCCTTAGTCCCTCAGACCCTTAGCCCCTCAGTCCCTTAGCCCCTCAGACCCTTAGTCCCTCAGACCCTTAGCCCCTCAGACCCTTAGTCCCTCAGACCCTTAGTCCCTCAGACCCTTAGTCCCTCAGACCCTTAGCCCTCAGACCCTTAGTCCCTCAGACCCTTAGCCCTCAGTCCTTAGTCCCTCAGACCCTTAGCCCCTCAGTCCCTTAGTCCCTCAGACCCTTAGCCCCTCAGACCCTTAGTCCCTCAGTCCCTTAGCCCCTCAGACCCTTAGCCCCTCAGACCCTTAGCCCTCAGACCCTTAGCCCCTCAGTCCCTTAGCCCCTCAGACCCTTAGCCCCTCAGACCCTTAGCCCCTCAGACCCTTAGCCCTCAGACCCTTAGTCCTCAGACCCTTAGTCCTCAGACCCTTAGCCCCTCAGACCCTTAGCCCTCAGACCCTTAGTCCCTCAGTCCCTGAGCCCTCAGACCCTTAGCCCCTCAGACCCTTGGTCCCTCAGACCCTTAGCCCCTCAGTCCCTTTGTCCCTCAGACCCTTAGCCCCTCAGACCCTTAGCCCCTCAGACCCTTAGCCCCTCAGACCCTTAGTCCCTCAGACCCTTAGCCCCTCAGACCCTTAGTCCCTCAGACCCTTAGCCCCTCAGTCCCTTTGTCACTCAGACCCTTAGTCCCTCAGACCCTTAGCCCCTCAGACCCTTAGCCCCTCAGTCCCTTTGTCCCTCAGACCCTTAGCCCCTCAGACCCTTAGTCCCTCAGACCCTTAGCCCCTCAGACCCTTAGTTCCTCAGACCCTTAGTCCCTCAGACCCTTAGCCCCTCAGACCCTTAGCCCCTCAGACCCTTAGTCCCTCAGTCCCTGTGCCCCTCAGACCCTTAGCCCCTCAGACCCTTGTGCCCTCAGACCCTTAGCCCCTCAGACCCTTGTCCCTCAGACCCTTGTGCCCCTCAGACCCTTGTGTCCCTCAGACCCTTGTGCCCCTCAGTCCCTTAGCCCCTCAGACCCTTAGCCCCTCAGACCCTTAGTCCCTCAGACCCTTAGTCCCTCAGTCCCTTAGCCCCTCAGACCCTTAGTCCCTCAGACCCTTAGTCCCTCAGACCCTTAGCCCCTCAGACCCTTAGCCCCTCAGACCCTTAGTCCCTCAGTCCCTTAGCCCCTCAGACCCTTAGCCCCTCAGACCCTTAGTCCCTCAGACCCTTAGCCCCTCAGTCCCTTTGTCCCTCAGACCCTTGAGCCCCTCAGACCCTTAGCCCCTCAGACCCTTAGCCCCTCAGACCCTTGTCCCTCAGACCCTTAGCCCCTCAGACCCTTAGTCCCTCAGACCCTTAGCCCCTCAGTCCCTTGTGTCCCTCAGACCCTTGTGTCCCTCAGACCCTTAGTCCCTCAGACCCTTAGTCCCTCAGACCCTTAGCCCCTCAGACCCTTAGTCCCTCAGACCCTTAGCCCCTCAGTCCCTTAGTCCCTCAGACCCTTAGCCCCTCAGTCCCTTAGCCCCTCAGACCCTTAGTCCCTCAGACCCTTAGCCCCTCAGACCCTTAGTCCCTCAGACCCTTAGTCCCTCAGACCCTTAGTCCCTCAGACCCTTAGTCCCTCAGACCCTTAGCCCCTCAGACCCTTAGTCCCTCAGACCCTTAGTCCCTCAGTCCCTTAGCCCCTCAGACCCTTAGTCCCTCAGACCCTTAGTCCCTCAGACCCTTAGCCCCTCAGACCCTTAGCCCCTCAGACCCTTAGTCCCTCAGTCCCTTAGCCCCTCAGACCCTTAGCCCCTCAGACCCTTAGTCCCTCAGACCCTTAGCCCCTCAGTCCCTTTGTCCCTCAGACCCTTAGCCCCTCAGACCCTTAGCCCCTCAGACCCTTAGCCCCTCAGACCCTTAGTCCCTCAGACCCTTAGCCCCTCAGACCCTTAGTCCCTCAGACCCTTAGCCCCTCAGTCCCTTAGTCCCTCAGACCCTTAGCCCCTCAGTCCCTTAGTCCCTCAGACCCAGTCCCTCAGACCCTTAGTCCCTCAGACCCTTAGCCCCTCAGACCCTTAGTCCCTCAGACCCTTAGCCCCTCAGTCCCTTAGTCCCTCAGACCCTTAGCCCCTCAGTCCCTTAGCCCCTCAGAAAATATACCTTATTAAATAGACCCTTAGCCCCTCAGACCCTATCCTCAGACCCTTAGTCCCTCAGACCCTTAGTCCCTCAGACCCTTTGTCCCTCAGACCCTTAGCCCTCAACCCTTGACCCTCAGACCCTTAGTCCCTCAGTCCCTTAGCCCCTCAGACCCTTAGCCCCTCAGACCCTTAGTCCCTCAGACCCTTAGCCCCTCAGTCCCTTAGCCCCTCAGACCCTTAGCCCCTCAGACCCTTAGCCCCTCAGACCCTTAATCCTTCAGACCCTTAGCCCTCAGACCCTTGTCCCTTGTGATAATTGGTCCCTCAGACCCTTAGCCCCTCAGACCCTTAGTCCCTCAGACCCTTAGCCCCTCAGTCCCTTAGCCCCTGCCTGGACACCCTGATATCAGACCCTAGCCCTCAGACCCTGCTCAGACCCTAAGAAGACCCAGTGGCCCTCAGACCCTTAGCCCCTCAGACCCTTGTTTCATCAGACCCTTAAGACCCTTAGCCCCTCAGACCCTTAGTCCCTCAGACCCCCCTCAGACCCTTAGCCCCTCAGACCCTTAGCCCCTCAGACCCTTAGTCCCTCAGACCCTTAGTCCCTCAGTCCCTTAGTCCCTCAGACCCTTAGCCCCTCAGACCCTTAGTCCCTCAGACCCTTAGTCCCTCAGTCCCTTAGCCCTCAGACCCTTAGTCAGACCCTTAGCCCCTCAGACCCTTAGTCCCTCAGACCCTTAGCCCTCAGACCCTTAGCCCCTCAGACCCTTAGCCCCTCAGACCCTTAGTCCCTCAGACCCTTAGCCCCTCAGTCCCTTTGTCCCTCAGACCCCCTCAGACCCTTAGCCCCTCAGACCCTTAGCCCCTCAGACCCTTAGTCCCTCAGACCCTTAGCCCTCAGACCCTTAGCCCTCAGACCCTTAGCCCCTCAGTCCCTTAGCCCCTCAGTCCCTTAGTCCCTCAGACCCTTAGTCCCTCAGACCCTTAGTCCCTCAGACCCTTAGCCCCTCAGTCCCTTTGTCCCTCAGACCCTTAGTCCCTCAGACCCTTAGTCCCTCAGACCCTTAGTCCCTCAGACCCTTAGTCCCTCAGACCCTTAGTCCCTCAGACCCTTAGCCCCTCAGACCCTTAGTCCCTCAGACCCTTAGCCCCTCAGACCCTTAGCCCCTCAGACCCTTAGTCCCTCAGACCCTTAGTCCCTCAGACCCTTAGTCCCTAAGGTCGAGCCCCTCAGTTCATGTTTCTGACATTTTCAGACCGCTGAAACAACTATTGATTTAGAACCACTGATAGTTACTGTGAGTCGCAAAGAAAACAGAAGCAACATTTCAACTTCAACATCATCAAATCTCCTACAGGGAATTCGGAGAAGTATTCAGGCTCCTTCCATTGATGCACATTTTGTTCCATTACAGCCTTTACTCTGAAATGGATTACAAAATAAATATCTCCGCGAAATCAAACTACACATAATAGCCAATGGCTTTTAGACATATATTCAAATATATAAAAGAAAACAACAGAAACCTTAACCTTATTTACTTAAGTATTCAGATTTTTTTGCTATGAGACTTGAAATTGAGCTCAGGTGCATCCTGTTTCCATTGATCATCCTTGAGATGTTTCTACAACTTGATTGGAGTCCACCTGTGGTAAATTCAATTGATCGGACATGATTTGGAAAGGCACATACCTGTCTATATAAGGTCCCACAGTTGACAGCGCATGTCAGAGCGAAAAACAAGCCATGAGGTCGAAGGAATTGTCCGTGGAGCTCCAAGACAGGATTGTGTCAAAGCACAGATCTGGGGAAGGGTACCAAAATATTTCCGCTGCATTGAAGGTCCCCAAGAACGCAGTGGCCTCTATCATTCTTAAATGGAAGAAGTTTGGAACCACCAAGACTCTTCCTGGAGCTGGCCACCCGGCCAAACTGAGCAACCGGGGGAGAAGGGCCTTGGTTAGGAAGGTGACCAAGAACCCGATGGTCACTCTGTGGTGAGCTCCTGAGTTCTTCGATGGAGATGGGAGAACCTTCCGGAAGGATAACCATCTCTGCAGCACTCCACCAATCAGGCCTTTATGGTAGAGTGGCTAGACGGAAGCCACTCCTCAGTAAAAGGCACATTACAGCCCGCTTGGAGTTTGCCAAAAGGCACCTAAAGGACTCTCAGACCATGAGAAACAAGATTCTCTGGACTCTTTGGCCTGAATGCCAAGCGTCACGTCTGGAGGAATCCTGGCACCATCCCTACTGTAAAGCAAGGTGGTGGCAGCATCATGCTGTGGTGATGTTTTTCAGTGGCAGGGACTGGGAGACTAGTCAGGATCGAGGGAAAGATGAATGGAGCAAAGTACAGAGAGTTTCTTGACAAAAAGTTGCTCCAGAGAGCTCAGGACCTCAGACTGGGGCGAAGGTTCACCTTCCAACAGGACAATGACCCTAAGCACACAGCCAAGACAATGCAGGAGTGGCTTCAGCACAAGTCTCTGAACGTCCTTGAGTGGCCCAGCCAGAGACCAGACTTGAACCCGATCAAACATCTCTGTAGAGGCCTGACAATAGCTGTGCAGCGACGCTCCACATCCAACCTGACAGAGCTTGAGAGGATCTGCAGAGAAGGATGGGCGAAACTCCCCAAATACAGGTGTGCCAAGCTTGTAGCATCATACCCAAGAAGACTTGAGGCTTTAATCGCTGCCAAAGGTGCTTCAACAAAGTACTGAGTAAAGGGTCTGAATAAATGTGAAGTTTCAGTTTTGTATTTTTTATACATTTGGAAACATTTCTAAAAACCTGTTTTTGCTTTGTCAGATTGATGAGGGGGGAAACTATTTAATCCATTTTAGAATAAGGCTGTAACGTAACAAAATGTGGAGAAAGTCAAGGGGTCTGAATACTTTCCTAATGCTCTGTATATACAGTCTAATACAGTGTCAGCTAAAGGATACCAAAAACAATTTAGTCCCGTGTGTGTGTGTGTGTGTGTGTGTGTGTGTGTGTGTGTGTGTGTGTGTGTGTGTGTGTGTGTGATTGTGTGTGTGTGTGTGTGTGATTGTGTGTGTGTGTGTGTGTGTGTGTGTTGTGTGTGTGTGTTGTGTGATTGTGTGTGTGTGTGTGTGTGTGTGTGTGTGTGTGTGTGTGTGTGTGTGTGTGTGTGTGTGTACAGAAACATCAATTTCATCCTCCTCTTCTTCATGTCGCCTAAGTGGTCTGTGACTCTGTCATTCAGCTTGTAGTTTTTGTTGTCCTCGGCTAAAATGCTTAATTACTAGCCTTAATTCCTTTCATGGTCAACGTTTGCTAGTTAACGTTAGCCTTCCACATCTAGCTACATATTGAACTTCCATCCTTTCAGGCCAGGGGCTCAACAACGCATTAATTAATGGTTGGATCAGAATTGCCGGTATAATCATTGGCCAGTACTGAGAAAGTAAGTAAAACCACAAGTCCAACATAACGCGATGCAACATTTCAAGTTGTTTCTGTCAATGACCTATTGCTATCGATGTGATGTGATGTCATGTGATGTGATGTGGTGTCATGTGATGTGATGTCATGTCATGTGGTGTCATGTGATGTGATGTGATGTCATGTCATGTGATGTAATGTGATGCGATGTGGTGTCATGTGATGTGATGTGATGTCATGTCATGTGATGTGATGTCATGTGATGTGATGTGCTGTCATGTGATGTGATGTCATGTCCTGTCATGTGATTGATGTGATTGGTGTGAAGCCAAATCCAAACTGACTTCCCTTGACACTTGTTTTTGGTGTGCCAGGACCATTCACAGCTGAGCTCACTCATTTTTCGCTCAAAGCTGATTGGCTATTATTTGTAATACTTTTTTTTTAATCAACGGAGGCCAAATGCTTGCAGATTTGCTTTGCATTCAATGCTACGGACGGCAACAATGTCATGCTCTTTATGACCAGACAGGCATCGGATAGATGGGCTACAAATACAGAGTCAGAGAGGGTTGCTGTTTCGCTCTGATGTTTTCTCCGGTTAGATATATTCAGTCTCTTATGAATTGACGAAACATCAATTATTTTGAATGTTTTTTTCTTGATACATATCAGGGTTATTTAAATCTATGATAATAATATTGGTTTAAATGACATTCCTTAGACCTATAATTCATTTTTCATTACAGCTAAATACATGTATGTATTAATTTAAAAGTTTAGTTCCAAAACGACATTAAAAACACACACTTTGAAGCTCATTTCTAAACACTGTAGAAAAACAGCATACTATGATTTCAACTCCCAGAGTGCAATGCTCTGCCCATAGCTGCTGGCTGGCTAGTGGCTGCTGCTAGTTCGCAGAGACTAACGCAATGCTCTGCCCATAGCTGCTGGCTGGCTAGTGCCTGCTGCTAGTTCGCAGAGACTAACGCAATGCTCTGCCCATAGCTGCTGGCTGGCTAGTGCCTGCTGCTAGTTCGCAGAGACGCAGAGACTAACGCAATGCTCTGCCCATAGCTGCTGGCTGGCTAGTGCCTGCTGCTAGTTCGCAGAGACTAACGCAATGCTCTGCCCATAGCTGCTGGCTGGCTAGTGCCTGCTGCTAGTGCGCAGAGACTAACGCAATGCTCTGCCCATAGCTGCTGGCTGGCTAGTGCCTGCTGCTAGTGCGCAGAGACTAACGCAAAGTAGTCTAAATATATTGCTAACTTAGCTAAATTATAAGTGCCTTTCACGTATTATAATGCTCACATGACTGTCTTGCTGAATATATGTTGATGTCATTGCCTCTCAGAAATAATTAGAATTTAGTTGTTAGCAGAATAACGTCACTATGCAAAAAAAACTGGAGTCATTTTTCAACTAAACCTCCTTTGCACTGCTTTGCAACATCTTCTGTTAAACATTGTTGATTCAGTGGGCTGGTCCTCATCTGCTCTGGAAGCACATCTGGAGCCAGTGTTGTCAACAAGCTGCGGCCATGGAGGTATGATGTTGTCTTTAGAAGAAGCCGAAGCTGTCGGCATTTTCTCTCCTCTCGCTTTCTTCTCAAAAGTGGCTGAGCCGTGGTCAGTTGTATGCGCAAGTAGCCTGGCTAGCTCACTACTGCCCCCTAGAGCAGACAAGTAGTCTGGGTAGCTTACTACTGCCTCCTTTAGCAGACAGGTAGCGTGGCTAGCTCACTACTGCCCCCTTGAGCAGACAAGTAGTCTGGGTAGCTTACTACTGCCCCCTTGAGCAGACAAGTAGTCTGGCTAGCTCAATACTGCCCCCTTGAGAAGACAAGTAGTCTGGCTAGCTCAATACTGCCCCCTTGAGAAGACAAGTAGTTTGGCTAGCTCACTACTGCCCCCTTGAGAAGACAAGTAATCTGGCTAGCTCACTACTACCCTCTAGAGAAGACATGTAGTCTGGCTAGCTCACTACTGCCCTCTGGAGAAGACAAGTAGTCTGGCTAGCTTACTACCACCCCCTTGAGAAAACAATTAGCCTGGCTAGCTCAATATTGCCCCCTTGAGAAGACAAGTAGTCTGGCTAGCTCACTACTGCCCCCTTGAGAAGACAAGTAGTCTGGCTAGCTTACTACTGCCCCCTTGAGAAGACAAGTAGTCTGGCTAGCTCACTACTGCCCTCTAGAGAAGACAAGTAGTCTGGCTAGCTTACTACTGCCCTCTTGAGAAGACAAGTAGTCTGGCTAGCTTACTACTGCCCCCTTGAGCAGACAAGAAGTCTGGCTAGCTTACTACTGCCCCCCTTAGAGAAGATTCAGACAAGTTACTAGACAGACTGGATCCTCTCAATTCAAATATGACGTGAGACACATTTTCTAGTACCGAACCGTTCCAGTATCGAGAAAGTACAGAAGTTTCACTCTCTCACACACACACAGACACACCCACAAACACGCACGCAATCAACCCCCATTGCATATAGTACATTCCCAGACACACACTAACACACAGACAGGTTGGTTTGTGTAAAGCCTCCTGCTCTTCAGGTTGGTCTTGTGTTGTAAAGGCATTCAGCTGGTTCTAGCAATATCAACAGCAGGAGGAAGTACCTTTTAAGGTCCACTACAATGTCTCCTCATTGTTAGGAAATTAGGCCTCTCTCTCTCTGTCTCTCTCTCTTTCTTATTTCACAGACAAACAAAGAGAGAGAGAAAAAACAGGTGTGAGAAAAAAAACAGAGTCTCAATCATTCTCACTGCCGAGAAAAGAGAACAAAGAAACCAATTCATGTTAGCATTATTTTGTGCTTTTTTTTGTGCCTGGCTCAAGATAAAGCAAAGCAGTGCGACACAGACAACAACACAGAGTTACACATGGAATAAACAAAGTGTACAGTCAATAACACAATAGAAAAATATTTAATGTCTATAAACAGTGTGTGCAAATGGCGTGAGGAGGTAAAGCAATGAATAGGCCATAATAGCAAAGTAATTATAATTTAGCAGATGAACACTGGAGTGATAGATGAGCAGATGAGGATGTGTAAGTAGTGATACTGGTGTTCAAAAGAGCAGAAAAGTAAATAATAACAATATGGGGATGAGGTAGGTTGGGTGGGCTATTTACAGATGGACTATGTAGAGCTGCAGCGATCGGTTAGCTGCTCAGATACCTAATGTTTAAAGTTAGTGAGGGAAATGTAAATCTCCAGCTTGAGCATTTTTTGCAATTCGTTCCAGTCATTGGCAGCAGAGAACTGGAAAGAAAGGCGGCCAAAGGAGGTGCTGGCTTTGGGGATGACCAGTGAGATATACCTGCTGGATCGCGTGCTACGGGTGGGTGTTGTCGTGTCTTTACTATCATTAACTGAAGACTTATATTGTTTTTATCAAAGATTCTCTGTAATTAAGTATTACGCGATTAGACTGATTAATCATGTAACCATAATTACTAGGAAGTCAGGGCACCAAGGAAAAATATTCTGATTACATAGTTATCATTTCTTAAATAACTTTTCAGATATTTTATATCTGATCCATCGTCTTCTGATTAATTAATTATTTACTTTACCTCACGTTAGTCTCATCCCAAACGTCGTAAATTGTTGGTTATCTGCACGAACCCAGTCTTCACTATGAGTCATCCATACATCAATTGTCTTAAATCGTTTATTTATTACTAACTAAGTAATTCACAGAAATGCATAAACACACAATTAAACAAGGTAAATGTGGTTACATGAAATGAGAATGCGCTGGGCTGAACCGGCATGGCGGCTTGTTAGACAAAACGGGGAGTGGGGGTCGACTGAGATAAGACAACACACAGTTGATAATTAGAACAATTGAAATGCTAATCCTTTCACTCATTCGGGAACAATTGCAATCAACATACAGTGCCTTGCGAAAGTATGTGGCAAAAGGTCTGAAAGCCTGAAATGTGGCAAAAGGTCACAAAGTTCAAGGGGGCCGAATACTTTCGCAAGGCACTGTATATATTTACGTTCAGTGTGTCGTCTTGATCGCTGGTGAAATCCTAATAGGCCTAAATTTAACAATAATAATTAATTTAATAATCAATTTGCTTTAATTTCTCAGAGGTCATATTATATTTCCCCCAAGTTGCAGGAATGCTAATCTTATCTGTTTCTAATGAAATAACTTCAGAGCTGAGATGAGCTTCTGAGATGATGGGTGTCGTGGCTTGCTGAAATTACATGGAACAACCCACCCAGAGTTTTTTGGTAACATTCCCATGTCCTCCACTACACCACCCAGAGCTTATTGGTAACATTCCCATGTCACTAAACCACCCAGAGCTTTTTGGTAACATTCCCATGTCCTACACTACACCACCCAGAGCTTATTGGTAACATTCCCATGTCCACTAAACCACCCAGAGCTTTTTGGTAACATTCCCATGTCCTACACTACACCACCCAGAGCTTATTGGTAACATTCCCATGTCACTAAACCACCCAGAGCTTTTTGGTAACATTCCCATGTCCTAC
>NC_088224.1:6210946-6243446 GCF_036934945.1 Oncorhynchus masou masou
CTCTCTCTCTCTCTCTGTCTCTATGTCTGTCTCTCTCTCTGTCTCTCTCTGTCTCTCTCTCGCTCTCTCTCTCTGTCTCTCTCTCTCTCCCCCTCTCTCTGTCTCTCTCTCTCCCTCTCTCTCTCTCTCTCTCTCTCCTTCTCTCTCTCCATTATTTTATTTGTGCATGTGGAGAGAGGGAACACAGGGGTGGAGAGAAGAACCAGTACAGTGTGTGATCACATGTGGTTCACATCAGGATTTAAAAAAAAAGAAGAAGTTTTTGGTAAGGAGGGGGATAAAGAGAAATGGGGTGTGTAAGAGAGAGAGAGAGAAAGAAAGGGAGGGAGAGAGGGATGGGAAAAATGTGGGTACTTCCCCAGCCAACACCACCCTGTTCTGAGTAGTACCCACAATCCCCAGACAACACCACCCCGTTCCGAGTAGTACCCACAATCCCCAGACAACACCACCCCGTTCTGAGTAGTACCCACAATCCCCAGACAACACCACCCCGTTCTGAGTAGTACCCACAAGCCTGAATCAAATACACAACAAGAGGAGAAAATAACGAGCACCTCATGAAGAGCAGCTGGGAAACATCCACACACACTACAGTATTCAGAAGGTAACTTCTTCCTCAGTCTGTAATTCTAAACTCTCTCTCTCTCTGACCCATCTCTGTACACACACACACACACACACACACACACACACACACACACACACACACACACACACACACACACACACAAACACAGAAATGCGGACACATACAGCCTCTGGCAGGAACACACACACCAGCACTCCACTGTCTCTCACACCACGTTAATGTTAACAAAATGTTTTTCTCACTCTCCCTCTCTCCATGGCAACACACAAACTTGGTCTATGCAAGTACCCAAACTCTTTCTTACTCACATTGCGAACCATGCCTCTTCTCTTTCCCCCCTTTGGTGTGTGTCTCTCTCTCTCTCTCTCTCTCTCTCTCTCTCTCTCTCTCTCTCTCTCTCTCTCTCTCTCTCTCTCTCTCTCTTTCTCTCGCCCTCTGTGCGCAGGCTGCAGTATTCTGTGTTTAGCAGTGTACGAGTGAATGCATCTCCATGCTCAGTGCTGGCTGTTTGTGCCTCCCTCTGTGGGCTAGCCTCCCCCTCCCACTTCCCACAGTGCTGTTAGCATTTGCCTCAGAGCTAGCTCTGCTAGCCTCTGCTCCCATTACAAACCCCACAATACGAGAATTAGCCTCAGAGCTAGCTCTGTTAGCCTCTGCTCCCATTATAAACCCCACAGTACTAGCATTTGCTAGTTCTGCTAGCTCTATACGGAATGAGAAGGGGAGGAAAGAAGAGGCTGGAGAGGGATAGTGAGGAGGTGAAGAAGACAGCAGGAGGAGAAAAGGCTAGGGGGAGGTGAAGAGGAGGACAGGAGGAGAAAGGCTAGGGGGAGGTGAAGGAGAGGACAGGAGGAGAAAGGCTAGGGGGAGGTGAAGGAGAGGACAGGAGGAGAAAGGCTAGGGGAGGTGAAGGAGAGGACAGGAGGAGAAAGGGCTAATGGGAGGTGAAGATGAGGACAGGAGGAGAAAGGGCTAGGGGGAGGTGAAGGACAGGACAGGAGGAGAAAGGCTAGGGGGAGGTGAAGGAGAGGACAGGAGGAGAAAAGGCTAGGGGGAGGTGAAGGAGAGGACAGGAGGAGAAAAGGCTAATGGGAGGTGAAGATGAGGACAGGAGGAGAAAGGCTAGGGGGAGGTGAAGGAGAGGACAGGAGGAGAAAGGCTAGGGGGAGGTGAAGAGGAGGACAGGAGGAGAAAATGCTAGGGGAGGTGAAGAGGAGGACAGGAGGAGAAAATGCTAGGGGGAGGTGAAGGACAGGACAGGAGGAGAAAAGGCTAGGGGAGGTGAAGGACAGGACAGGAGGAGAAAGGCTAGGGGAGGTGAAGAGGAGGACAGGAGGAGAAAGGCTAGGGGGAGGTGAAGGAGAGGACAGGAGGAGAAAAGGCTAGGAGGAGGTGAAGAGAAGGACAGGAGGAGAAAAGGCTAGGGGGAGGTGAAGAGGAGGACAGGAGGAGAAAATGCTAGGGGGAGGTGAAGAGGAGGACAGGAGGAGAAAGGCTAGGGGGAGGTGAAGGAGAGGACAGGAGGAGAAAAGGCTAGGGGGAGGTGAAGGACAGGACAGGAGGAGAAAGGCTAGGGGGAGGTGAAGGACAGGACAGGAGGAGAAAGGCTAGGGGGAGGTGAAGGACAGGACAGGAGGAGAAAAGGCTAGGGGGAGGTGAAGGAGAGGACAGGAGGAGAAAGGCTAGGAGGAGGTGAAGGAGAGGACAGGAGGAGAAAGGCTAGGGGAGGTGAAGGACAGGACAGGAGGAGAAAGGCTAGGAGGAGGTGAAGAGAAGGACAGGAGGAGAAAATGCTAGGAGGAGGTGAAGGAGAGGACAGGAGGAGAAAAGGCTAGGAGGAGGTGAAGGAGAGGACAGGAGGAGAAAAAGGCTAGGGGGGTGAAGGAGAGGACAGGAGGAGAAAAGGCTAGGGGGAGGTGAAGGAGAGGACAGGAGGAGAAAGGCTAGGGGGAGGTGAAGGAGAGGACAGGAGGAGAAAGGCTAGGGGGGGTGAAGGAGAGGACAGGAGGAGAAAGGCTAAGGGGGAGGTGAAGAGGAGGACAGGAGGAGAAAAGGCTAGGGGGAGGTGAAGGACAGGACAGGAGGAGAAAGGCTAGGGGGAGGTGAAGGAAAGGACAGGAGGAGAAAGGCTAGGGGGAGGTGAAGAGGAGGACAGGAGGAGAAAAGGCTAGGGGGAGGTGAAGAGGAGGACAGGAGGAGAAAAGGCTAGGGGGAGGTGAAGGAGAGGACAGGAGGAGAAAGGCTAGGGGGAGGTGAAGGAGAGGACAGGAGGAGAAATGCTAGGGGGAGGTGAAGAGGAGGACAGGAGGAGAAAAGGCTAGGGGAGGTGAAGAGGAGGACAGGAGGAGAAAAGGCTAGGGGAGGTGAAGGAGAGGACAGGAGGAGAAAGGCTAGGGGAGGTGAAGGAGAGGACAGGAGGAGAAAAGGCTAGGGGAGGTGAAGGAGAGGACAGGAGGAGAAAGGCTAGGGGGAGGTGAAGGAGAGGACAGGAGGAGAAAGGCTAGGGGGAGGTGAAGGACAGGACAGGAGGAGAAAGGCTAGGGGGAGGTGAAGAGGAGGACAGGAGGAGAAAGGCTGGGAGGTGAAGGAGAGGACAGGAGGAGAAAAGGCTAGGGGGAGGTGAAGAAGAGGACAGGAGGAGAAAAGGCTAGGGGGAGGTGAAGGACAGGACAGGAGGAGAAAATGCTAGGGGGAGGTGAAGAGGAGGACAGGAGGAGAAAGGCTAGGGGGAGGTGAAGGACAGGACAGGAGGAGAAAATGCTAGGGGGAGGTGAAGGAAAGGACAGGAGGAGAAATGCTAGGGGGAGGTGAAGAGGAGGACAGGAGGAGAAAGGCTAGGGGGAGGTGAAGGACAGGACAGGAGGAGAAAAGGCTAGGGGGAGGTGAAGAGGAGGACAGGAGGAGAAAGGCTAGGGGGAGGTGAAGGACAGGACAGGAGGAGAAAGGCTAGGGGGAGGTGAAGAGGAGGACAGGAGGAGAAAATGCTAGGGGGAGGTGAAGGAGAGGACAGGAGGAGAAAAGGCTAGGGGGAGGTGAAGGACAGGACAGGAGGAGAAAGGCTAGGGGGAGGTGAAGGACAGGACAGGAGGAGAAAATGCTAGGGGGAGGTGAAGGGAGGACAGGAGGAGAAAAGGCTAGGGGGAGGTGAAGGAGAGGACAGGAGGAGAAAGGCTAGGGGGAGGTGAAGGACAGGACAGGAGGAGAAAGGCTAGGGGGAGGTGAAGGAAAGGACAGGAGGAGAAAGGCTAGGGGGAGGTGAAGAGGAGGACAGGAGGAGAAAAGGCTAGGGGGAGGTGAAGGACAGGACAGGAGGAGAAAGGCTAGGGGGAGGTGAAGGACAGGACAGGAGGAGAAAGGCTAGGGGGAGGTGAAGGAGAGGACAGGAGGAGAAAAGGCTAGGGGGAGGTGAAGGAGAGGACAGGAGGAGAAAGGCTAGGGGGAGGTGAAGGAGAGGACAGGAGGAGAAAAGGCTAGGGGAGGTGAAGGACAGGACAGGAGGAGAAAAGTCTACGGGGAGGTGAAGAGGAGGACATGAGGAGAAAGGCTAGGGGGAGGTGAAGAGGAGGACAGGAGGAGAAAAGGCTAGGGGGAGGTGAAGGAGAGGACAGGAGGAGAAAGGCTAGGGGGAGGTGAAGGAGAGGACAGGAGGAGAAAGGCTAGGGGGAGGTGAAGGAGAGGACAGGAGGAGAAAGGCTAGGGGGAGGTGAAGAGGAGGACAGGAGGAGAAAGGCTAGGGGGAGGTGAAGGAGAGGACAGGAGGAGAAAGGCTAGGGGGAGGTGAAGGAGAGGACAGGAGGAGAAAAGGCTAGGGGGAGGATGGATCCAGGAGAGTGTTTAGTAATCAGATGGACTTACAAACGAACTACTTAGGGGATTTAAATGGCTGATATTGTACAACAGTGATATATCTTATATCATATATCTAACATTAGCAGTAAAATAGCTCAGCAACACTTCAATGGATGGATTTAATCTGTAGCAACATTGAAATGCAGCATCTGGAAGTAAAGCAGTAGGGTGTTACCGAACGAAGAAGAGACTAGCCATTAGACAGGGCCCAGCCTTTAGACAGGGCCCAGCCATTAGACAGGGCCCAGCCGTTAGACAGGGCCCAGCCACTAGACAGGGCCCAGCCGTTAGACAGGGCCCAGCCACTAGACAGGGCCCAGCCATTAGACAGGGCCCAGCCACTAGACAGGGCCCAGCCGTTAGACAGGGCCCAGCCATTAGACAGGGCCCAGCCGTTAGACAGGGCCCAGCCATTAGACAGGGCCCAGCCGTTAGACAGGGCCCAGCCATTAGACAGGGCCCAGCCATTAGACAGGGCCCAGCCGTTAGACAGGGCCCAGCCATTAGACAGGGCCCAGCCGTTAGACAGGGCCCATCCACTAGACAGGGCCCAGCCAATAGACAGGGCCCAGCCATTAGACAGGGCCCAGCCGTTAGACAGGGCCCAGCCACTAGACAGGGCCCAGCCACTAGACAGGGCCCAGCCACTAGACAGGGCCCAGCCATTAGACAGGGCCCAGCCGTTAGACAGGGCCCAGCCGTTAGACAGGGCCCAGCCACTAAACAGGGCCCAGCCACTAGACAGGGCCCAGCCAATAGACAGGGCCCAGCCATTAGACAGGGCCCAGCCGTTAGACAGGGCCCAGCCACTAGACAGGGCCCAGCAACTAGACAGGTCCCAGCCATTAGACAGGGCCCAGCCACTAGACAGGGCCCAGCCGTTAGACAGGGCCCAGCCACTAGACAGGGCCCAGCCACTAGACAGGGCCCAGCCACTAGACAGGGCCCAGCCGTTAGACAGGGCCCAGCCACTAGACAGGGCCCAGCCACTAGACAGGGCCCAGCCATTAGACAGGGCCCAGCCACTAGACAGGGCCCAGCCGTTAGACAGGGCCCAGCCGTTAGACAGGGCCCAGCCGTTAGACAGGGCCCAGCCGTTAGACAGGGCCCAGCCACTAGACAGGGCCCAGCCACTAGACAGGGCCCAGCCATTAGACAGGGCCCAGCCGTTAGACAGGGCCCAGCCACTAGACAGGGCCCAGCCACTAGACAGGGCCCAGCCATTAGACAGGGCCCAGCCATATAGTAGGACAGCCCAGCCATTAGACAGGGCCCAGCCATTAGACAGGGCCCAGCCACTACTGACAGGGCCCAGCCATTAGACAGGGCCCAGCCATTAGACAGGGCCCAGCCACTGTACTGATCAGGGCCCAGCCATTAGACAGGGCCCAGCCTGTACTGATACAGGGCCCAGCCTGTACTGATCTTAGACAGGGCCCAGATAATATAGGCTGTACTGGGCCTGATATAGTAGGCTGTACAGGATATATATATATAGTCCTGTAGAACCAGTCATCTCTGTACTGATCTATAGTAGGATCTACTGATCTATAGTAGGCTGTACTGATCTATAGTAGGATCTACTGATATATAGTAGGCTGTACTGATCTATAGTAGGATCTACTGATATATAGTAGGCTGTACTGATATATATATATATATGTACTGATATATATATATAGTAGGCTGTACTGTAGGCTGTACTGATATATATATATGTACTGATATATATATATATAGGCTGTATATATATATAGTAGGCTGTACTGTAGTAGGCTGTACTGATATATATATATGTACTGATATATATATAGTAGGCTGTACTGATATATATATATAGTAGGCTGTACTGATATATATATATATATATATATATATAGGCTGTACTGATATATATATATAGTAGGCTGTACTGATATATATATATAGTAGGCTGTACTGATATATATATATATATATATATATATATATGATATATATATAGTAGGCTGTATATATATATATATATAGTAGGCTGTACTGATATATATATATATAGTAGGCTGTACTGATATATATATATATATGTACTGATATATATATATATATATAGTAGGCTGTACTGATATATATATAGCTATACTGATATATATATAGTAGGCTGTACTGATATATATATATAGTATATACTGATATATATATAGTAGGCTGTACTGATATATATATATATATATAGTAGGCTGTACTGATATATATATATAGGCTGTACTGATATATATATATATATATATAGTAGGCTGTACTGATATATATATAGGCTGTAGGCTATATATAGTATATATATATATAGTAGGCTGTACTGATATATATATAGTAGGCTGTACTGATATATATATAGTAGCTGTACTGATATATATATATATATAGTAGGCTGTACTGATATATATAGTAGGCTGTACTGATATATATATATAGGCTGTACTGATATATATAGTAGGCTGTATGATATATATAGTAGGCTGTACTGATATATATATATATACTGATATATATATATAGTAGGCTGTACTGATATATATAGTAGGCTGTACTGATATATATATATATATATATAGTAGGCTGTACTGATATATATATATAGTAGGCTGTACTGATATATATATATATACTATATATATAGGCTGTACTGATATATATATAGTAGGCTGTACTGATATATATATAGTAGGCTGTACTGATATATATATAGTATATATATATATAGTAGGCTGTACTGATATATATATATATGTACTGTAGTAGCTGTACTGATATATATATATATATATAGTAGGCTGTACTGATATATATATAGTAGGCTGTACTGATATATATATATGTACTGATATATATATATAGTAGGCTGTACTGTATATATATATAGTAGGCTGTACTGATATATATAGTAGGCTGTACTGATATATATATATAGTAGGCTGTACTGATATATATAGGCTATACTGTATATATATAGTAGGCTGTACTGATATATATATATATAGGCTGTACTGATATATATATAGTAGGCTGTACTGATATGATATATATAGTAGTAGGCTGTACTGATATATATAGTAGTGTAGATATATATATAGCTGTACTGATATATATATATATAGTAGGCTGTACTGATATATATATAGTATATATATAGTAGGCTGTACTGATATATATAGTAGGCTGTACTGATATATATAGTAGGCTGTACTGATATATATATATATAGTAGGCTGTACTGATATATATATATAGTAGGCTGTACTGATATATATAGTAGGCTGTACTGATATATATAGTAGGCTGTACTGATATATATATAGTAGGCTGTACTGATATATATATATATAGTAGGCTGTACTGATATATATATAGTAGGCTGTACTGATATATATATAGTAGGCTGTACTGATATATATAGTAGGCTGTACTGATATATATATATATATAGTAGGCTGTACTGATATATATATATATATAGTAGGCTGTAGTGATATATATAGTAGGCTGTACTGATATATAGTAGGCTGTACTGATATATATATATATATATATATAGTAGGCTGTACTGATATATATATAGTAGGCTGTACTGATATATATATAGTAGGCTGTACTGATATATATATAGTAGGCTGTACTGATATATATATATATATATATATAGTAGGCTGTACTGATATATATATATAGTAGGCTGTACTGATATATATAGTAGGCTGTACTGATATATATATAGTAGGCTGTACTGATATATATATAGCAGGCTGTACTGATATATATAGTAGGCTGTACTGATATATATATAGTAGGCTGTAGTGATATATATAGTAGGCTGTAGTGATATATATAGTAGGCTGTAGTGATATATATATATATATAGTAGGCTGTACTGATATATATATAGCAGGCTGTACTGATATATATAGTAGGCTGTAGTGATATATATATAGTAGGCTGTACTGATATATATATATATAGTAGGCTGTACTGATATATATATAGTAGGCTGTACTGATATATATATAGTAGGCTGTATATATATATATAGTAGGCTGTACTGATATATATAGTAGGCTGTACTGATATATATAGTAGGCTGTACTGATATATATATAGTAGGCTGTACTGATATATATAGTAGGCTGTACTGATATATATATATAGTAGGCTGTACTGATATATATAGTAGGCTGTACTGATATATATATATATAGTAGGCTGTACTGATATATATAGTAGGCTGTACTGATATATATATATAGGCTGTACTGATATATATATATAGGCTGTATATATATAGTAGGCTGTACTATATATATAGTAGGCTGTACTGATATATATATATATAGGCTGTACTGATACTGATATATATATATAGTAGGCTGTACTGATATATATATAGTAGGCTCTACTGATATATATAGTAGGCTGTACTGATATATATATATAGCAGGCTGTACTGATATATATAGTAGGCTGTACTGATATATATATAGTAGGCTGTAGTGATATATATATATATAGTAGGCTGTACTGATATATATATAGCAGGCTGTACTGATATATATAGTAGGCTGTACTGATATATATATAGTAGGCTGTACTGATATATATATAGTAGGCTGTACTGATATATATATAGTAGGCTGTACTGATATATATATAGTAGGCTGTACTGATATATATATAGTAGGCTGTACTGATATATATATAGTAGGCTGTACTGATATATATAGTAGGCTGTACTGATATATATAGTAGGCTGTACTGATATATATATAGTAGGCTGTACTGATATATATATATACTGATAGGCTGTACTGATATATATATATAGTAGGCTGTACTGATATATATATATATAGTAGGCTGTACTGATATATATATAGTAGGCTGTACTGTATATATATATATATAGGCTGTACTGATATATATAGTAGGCTGTACTGTATATATATAGTAGGCTGTACTGATATATATATAGGCTGTACTGATATATATATAGTAGGCTGTACTGATATATATAGTAGGCTAGATATATATATATAGTAGGCTGTACTGATATATATATAGTAGGCTGTACTGATATATATAGCTGTACTGATATATATAGTAGGCTGTACTGATATATATAGTAGGCTGTACTATATATATATAGTAGGCTGTACTGGCTAGGCTGTACTGATATATATATATATAGTAGGCTGTACTGATATATATATAGTAGGCTGTACTGATATATATAGTAGGCTGTACTGATATATATATATATATAGTAGGCTGTAGTGATATATATAGTAGGCTGTAGTGATATATATATATATATAGTAGGCTGTACTGATATATATATAGTAGGCTGTACTGATATATATATAGGCTGTACTGATATAGGCTGTACTGATATATATAGTAGGCTGTACTGATATATATATAGTAGGCTGTACTGATATATATATAGTAGGCTGTACTGATATATATATAGTAGGCTGTACTGATATATATATATATAGTAGGCTGTACTGATATATATATAGTAGGCTGTACTGATATATATATAGTAGGCTGTACTGATATATATATAGTAGGCTGTACTGATATATATATATATATATATATATAGTAGCTGTACTGATATATATAGTAGGCTGTACTGATATATATATATATAGTAGGCTGTACTGATATATATATAGTAGGCTGTACTGATATATATATATAGTAGGCTGTACTGATATATATATAGTAGGCTGTACTGATATATATATAGTAGGCTGTACTGATATATATATATATATATAGTAGGCTGTACTGATATATATAGCTGTACTGATATATATAGTATATGAGTAGGCTGTACTGATATATATATAGTAGGCTGTACTGATATATATATAGTAGGCTGTACTGATATATATATAGTAGGCTGTACTGATATATATATAGTAGGCTGTACTGATATATATATAGTAGGCTGTACTGATATATATATATTGTAGGCTGTACTGATATATATAGTAGGCTGTACTGATATATATATAGTAGGCTGTACTGATATATATATATATATAGTAGGCTGTACTGATATATATATAGTAGGCTGTACTGATATATATATAGTAGGCTGTACTGATATATATATAGTAGGCTGTACTGATATATATAGTAGGCTGTACTGATATATATATAGTAGGCTGTACTGATATATATATAGTAGGCTGTACTGATATATATATAGTAGGCTGTACTGATATATATATATAGTAGGCTGTACTGATATATATATATATATATATATAGTAGGCTGTACTGATATATATATATAGTAGGCTGTACTGATATATATATAGTAGGCTGTACTGATATATATAGTAGGCTGTACTGATATATATATAGTAGGCTGATATATATATAGTAGGCTGTATATATATATATAGTAGGCTGTACTGATATATATATATAGTAGGCTGTACTGATATATATATATATGTACTGTAGGCTGTACTGATATATATATGTACTGATATATAGGCTGTACTGATATATATATAGTAGGCTGTACTGATATATATATATATAGGCTGTACTGATATATATACTGATATAGTATAGTAGGCTGTACTGTATATATATATAGTAGGCTGTATGATATATATAGTAGGCTGTACTGATATATATATAGTAGGCTGTACTGATATATATATAGTAGGCTGTACTGATATATATATAGGCTAGTAGGCTGTACTGTATATATATAGTAGGCTGTACTGATATATATATATATAGTAGGCTGTACTGATATATATAGTAGGCTGTACTGATATATATAGTAGGCTGTACTGATATATATATAGGTAGGCTGTACTGATATATATATATATAGGCTGTACTGATATATATATAGTAGGCTGTACTGATATATATATACTGATATATATAGTAGGCTGTACTATATATATATATATAGTAGGCTGTACTGATATATATATAGTAGGCTGTACTGATATATATATAGTAGGCTGTACTGATATATATATAGTAGCTACTGATATATATATATAGTAGGCTGTACTGATATATATATAGTAGGCTGTACTGATATATATATAGTATAGTACTGGTAGGCTGTACTGATATATATATAGTAGGCTGTACTGATATATATATAGCTGTACTGATATATATATAGTAGGCTGTACTGATATATATATAGGCTGTACTGATAGGCTGTACTGATATATATATATATAGTAGGCTGTACTGATATATATGTATAGTAGGCTGTACTGTACTGATATATATATATATATAGTAGGCTGTACTGATATATATATAGTAGGCTGTACTGATATATATATAGTAGGCTGTACTGATATATATATAGTAGGCTGTACTGATATATATAGTAGGCTGTACTGATATATATATAGTAGGCTGTACTGATATATATATATATAGTAGGCTGTACTGATATATATATAGTAGGCTGTACTGATATATATAGTAGGCTGTACTGATATATATAGTAGGCTGTACTGATATATATAGTAGGCTGTACTGATATATATAGTAGGCTGTACTGATATATATATAGTAGGCTGTACTGATATATATATAGTAGGCTGTACTGATATATATATAGTAGGCTGTACTGATATATATATATATAGTAGGCTGTACTGATATATATATAGGCTGTAGATATATATATAGTAGCTGTACTGATATATATAGTAGGCTGTACTGATATATATATAGTAGGCTGTACTGATATATATAGTAGGCTGTACTGATATATATATAGTAGGCTGTACTGATATATATAGTAGGCTGTACTGATATATATATAGTAGGCTGTACTGATATATATATAGTAGGCTGTACTGATATATATATATAGTAGGCTGTACTGATATATATATAGTAGGCTGTACTGATATATATAGTAGGCTGTACTGATATATATATAGTAGGCTGTACTGATATATATATAGTAGGCTGATATATATATAGTAGGCTGTACTGATATATATATATAGTAGGCTGTACTGATATATATAGTAGGCTGTACTGATATATATATAGTAGGCTGTACTGATATATATAGTAGGCTGTACTGATATATATATAGTAGGCTGTACTGATATATATATATAGTAGGCTGTACTGATATATATAGTAGGCTGTACTGATATATATATAGTAGGCTGTACTGATATATATATATAGTAGGCTGTACTGATATATATATAGCAGGCTGTACTGATATATATATAGGTAGCTGTACTGATATATATATATAGTAGGCTGTACTGATATATATATAGGCTACTGATATATATATAGTAGGCTGTACTGATATATATATAGTAGGCTGTACTGATATATATATATATATATATATAGGCTGTACTGATATATATAGTAGGCTGTACTGATATATATATATATAGTAGGCTGTACTGATATATATATAGGCTGTACTGATATATATATAGTAGGCTGTACTGATATATATAGTAGGCTGTACTGATATATATATATAGCAGGCTGTACTGATATATATATAGTAGGCTGTACTGATATATATATAGTAGGCTGTACTGATATATATATAGTAGGCTGTACTGATATATATATAGGGCTGTACTGATATATATAGTATATATATAGTAGGCTGGCTGTACTGATATATATATAGTAGGCTGTACTGATATATATATATAGTGTACTGATATATATATAGGCTGTACTGCTGTACTGATATATATAGTAGGCTGTACTGATATATATATAGTAGGCTGTACTGATATATATATAGTAGGCTGTACTGATATATATATATATAGTAGGCTGTACTGATATATATAGTAGGCTGTACTGATATATATATAGTAGGCTGTACTGATATATATATATATAGTAGGCTGTACTGATATATATATAGTAGGCTGTACTGATATATATATATAGTAGGCTGTACTGATATATATATAGTAGGCTGTACTTGATATATATATATATATATAATGCTGTACTGATATATATATAGTAGGCTGTACTGATATATATATATAGTAGGCTGTACTGATATATATATATAGTAGGCTGTACTGATATATATATAGTAGGCTGTACTGATATATATATATATAGTAGGCTGTACTGATATATATATAGTAGGCTGTACTGATATATATATATAGTAGGCTGTACTGATATATATATATAGTAGGCTGTACTGATATATATATATATATAGTAGATATATATATAGCTGTACTGATATATATATGTACTGATATATATAGTAGGCTGTACTGTACTGATATATATATAGTAGGCTGTACTGATATATATATAGTAGGCTGTACTGATATATATATAGTAGGCTGTACTGATATATATATATAGTAGGCTGTACTGATATATATATATATAGTAGGCTGTACTGATATATATATATAGTAGGCTGTACTGATATATATATATAGTAGGCTGTACTGATATATATAGTAGGCTGTACTGATATATATAGTAGGCTGTACTGATATATATATATAGTAGGCTGTACTGATATATATATAGTAGGCTGTACTGATATATATATAGTAGGCTGTACTGATATATATATATAGTAGGCTGTACTGATATATATATAGTAGGCTGTACTGATATATATATAGTAGGCTGTACTGATATATATATAGTAGGCTGTACTGATATATATAGTAGGCTGTACTGATATATATATAGTAGGCTGTACTGATATATATATAGTAGGCTGTACTGATATATATATATAGTAGGCTGTACTGATATATATAGTAGGCTGTACTGATATATATATAGTAGGCTGTACTGATATATATATAGTAGGCTGTACTGATATATATATATAGTAGGCTGTACTGTATATATGTACTGACTGATATATATAGTAGGCTGTACTGATATATATATATAGTAGGCTGTACTGATATATATATAGTAGGCTGTACTGATATATATAGTAGGCTGTACTGATATATATATATAGTAGGCTGTACTGATATATATAGTAGGCTGTACTGATATATATATAGTAGTAGGCTGTACTGATATATATATATATAGTAGGCTGTACTGATATATATAGTAGGCTGTACTGATATATATAGGCTGTACTGATATATATAGTAGGCTGTACTGATATATATATAGTAGGGCTGTACTGATATATATATAGGCTGTACTGATATATATATATAGTAGGCTGTACTGATATATATAGTAGGCTGTACTGATATATATATAGTAGGCTGTACTGATATATATAGTAGGCTGTACTGATATATATATAGTAGGCTGTAGGCTGTACTGTATATATATATATAGTAGGCTGTACTGATATATATATAGTAGGCTGTACTGATATATATATAGTAGGCTGTATATATATATATGTACTGATATATATATAGTAGTAGGCTGTACTGATATATATATAGTAGGCTGTATATATATATATAGTAGGCTGTACTGATATATATAGTAGGCTGTACTGATATATATAGTAGGCTGTACTGATATATATATATGTACTGATATATATATAGTAGGCTGTACTGATATATATATAGTAGGCTGTATTGATATATATATAGTAGGCTGTAGTGATATATATATAGTAGGCTGTACTGTATATATAGTAGGCTGTAATGTAGGCTGTACTGATATATATATAGTAGGCTGTACTGTTATATATAGTAGGCTGTATCTGTAATGTCGAGTCTGTATATGTATATATATATAGTGTACTGATAATGTCTGTAGTCTGTATATATCGTAGGCTGTAATGTCGGATCTGTAATGTCAGCGGAGTCTGTAATGTCGGAGTCTGTAATGTCGGAGTCTGTAATGTCGGAGTCTGTAATGTCGGTAGTCTGTAATGTCATAGTCTGTAATGTCGGAGTCTGTAATGTCGGAGTCTGTAATGTCGGAGTCTGTAATGTCGGAGTCTGTAATGTCGGAGTCTGTAATGTCATAGTCTGTAATGTCAGTCTGTAATGTCGGAGTCTGTAATGTCGGAGTCTGTAATGTCAGAGTCTGTAATGTCAGAGTCTGTAATGTCAGAGTCTGTAATGTCGGAGTCTGTAATGTCGGAGAGTCTGTAATGTCGGAGTCTGTAATGTCGGAGTCTGTAATGTCGGAGTCTGTAATGTCGGAGTCTGTAATGTCGGAGTCTGTAATGTCATAGTCTGTAATGTCGGAGTCTGTAATGTCGGAGTCTGTAATGTCGGAGTCTGTAATGTCGGAGTCTGTAATGTCAGAGTCTGTAATGTCAGAGTCTGTAATGTCAGTCTGTAACTGTGTGTTGTTTGTTTTGAAGGCATGTACAGTGTCAATGTGTTATATATCCAAGTGACCATCGTGTGTGTGTGTGTGTGTGTGTCCTCTTTGTGTTAGGGTGGGGTTACCTTGAACCAGACTTTAGTTTAGTCATGCAGAACAGATTGAAATGTTTAAACGTCTCCATGGCAACATGACAGGAAAACAGGAACTTTCTACTGCCCCCAGACTGCTGTGATTTAACATAAGAGAGCTCAGTGTGAATGAGGGAGCCACAGGCTCAGTGTGTATGAGGGAGCCATGAGCTCAGTGTGTGTGAGGGAGCCATGAGCTCAGTGTGGAGGAGGGAGCCACAGGCTCAGTGTGTAGGAGGGAGCCACAGGCTCAGTGTGTATATATACAGGCTCAGTGTGTAGGAGGGAGCCATGAGCTCAGTGTGTATGAGGGCTGTACTGAGCCACTGAGCTCAGTGTGTATGTACAGGCTCAGTGTGTAGGAGGGCTGTAGCCACGAGCTCAGTGTGTAGGAGGGAGCCACGAGCTCAGTGTGTATGAGGGCTGTAGCCACAGGCTCAGTGTATGAGGCCATGAGCTCAGTGTGTGTGAGGCCACGAGCTCAGTGTGTATGAGGGAGCCACAGCTGCTCAGTGTGTATGAGGGAGCTGTACTCAGTGTGTAGGAGGGAGCCACAGGCTCAGTGTGTGTGAGGGAGCCACGGCTCAGTGTGTATATATAGGAGCCACGAGCTCAGTGTGTAGGAGGGAGCCATGTAGCTCAGTGTGTGTGTAGGCTGCCACTGCTAGTATGTGTGAGGGAGCCACGAGCTCAGTGTGTAGGAGGGAGCCACGAGCTCAGTGTGTATGAGGGAGCCACAGGCTCAGTGTGTATGAGGGGCCATGAGCTCAGTGTGTATGAGGGAGCCACAGGCTCAGTGTGTGTGAGGGAGCCACGGGCTCAGTGTGTAGGAGGGAGCCACGAGCTCAGTGTGTGTGAGGGAGCCACGAGCTCAGTGTGTATGAGGGATATATAGTCAGTGTGTGTGAGGGAGCCACGAGCTCAGTGTGTATGATATATAGTAGCCTGTACTGAGCTAGTGTGTATGAGGGAGCCACGAGCTCAGTGTGTGTGAGGGAGCCACGGGCTCAGTGTGTAGGAGGGAGCCACTGATATATATACATAGTAGCTCAGTGTGTAGGAGGGGCTGTAGCCACGAGCTCAGTGTGTGTGAGGGAGCCACGAGCTCAGTGTGTGTGAGGGAGCCACGAGCTCAGTGTGTGTGAGGGAGCCACGAGCTCAGTGTGTGTGAGGTAGCCACGAGCTCAGTGTGTATGAGGGAGCCACAGGCTCAGTGTGTATAGGATAGTAGGCTCAGTGTGTAGGAGGGAGCCACTGAGCTCAGTGTGTATGAGGGAGCCACAGGCTCAGTGTGTATGAGGGAGCCATGAGCTCAGTGTGTGTATAGGGGCCACGAGCTATCAGTGTGTATGAGGGAGCCACAGGCTCAGTGTGTATGAGGGAGCCACGGGCTCAGTGTGTAGGAGGGGCTGTAGCCACAGGCTCAGTGTGTGTGATAGTAGGCCACTGAGCTCAGTGTGTAGGAGGGATATACGAGCTCAGTGTGTAGGAGGGAGCCATGAGCTCAGTGTGTGTGAGGGAGCCACAGGCTCAGTGTGTGTGAGGGAGCCACGAGCTCAGTGTGTAGGAGGAGCCACTGAGCTCAGTGTGTATGAGGGAGCCACAGGCTCAGTGTGTATGAGGGAGCCATGAGCTCAGTGTGTGTGATAGGCTCAGTGTGTATATGAGGGAGCCACGGGCTCAGTGTGTATATAGGGAGCCACGAGCTCAGTGTGTGTGAGGGAGCCACGAGCTCAGTGTGTATGGGGAGCCACGAGCTCAGTGTGTGTGAGGGAGCCACGAGCTCAGTGTGTATGAGGGAGCCACGAGCTCAGTGTATGAGGGAGCCACGAGCTCAGTGTGTGTGAGGGAGCCACGGGCTCAGTGTGTAGGAGGGAGCCACGAGCTCAGTGTGTAGGAGGGATATAGCTAGTGTGTGTGACTGAGCCACGAGCTCAGTGTGTGTAGGCTGCCACTGATCAGTGTGTGTAGGGAGCCACGAGCTCAGTGTGTGTGAGGGAGCCACGAGCTCAGTGTGTATGAGGGAGCCACGAGCTCAGTGTGTAGGAGGGAGCCACAGGCTCAGTGTGTATAGGGATACAGGCTCAGTGTGTAGGAGGGAGCCATGAGCTCAGTGTGTATAGGGAGCCACGAGCTCAGTGTGTATGAGGGAGCCACAGGCTCAGTGTGTAGGAGAGCCACGAGCTCAGTGTGTAGGAGGCTGCCACGAGCTCAGTGTGTATGAGGGAGCCACAGGCTCAGTGTGTATGAGGGAGCCATGAGCTCAGTGTGTGTGAGGGAGCCACAGGCTCAGTGTGTGTGAGGGGAGCCACGAGCTCAGTGTGTATGAGGGATATAGCCACAGGCTCAGTGTGTATGAGGGAGCCACGGGCTCAGTGTGTATGAGGGAGCCACAGGCTCAGTGTGTGTGAGGGAGCCACGAGCTCAGTGTGTAGGAGGGAGCCACGAGCTCAGTGTGTAGGAGGGAGCCATGAGCTCAGTGTGTGTGAGGGAGCCACAGGCTCAGTGTGTGTGAGGGAGCCACGAGCTCAGTGTGTAGGAGGGAGCCACGAGCTCAGTGTGTATGAGGGAGCCACAGGCTCAGTGTGTATGAGGGAGCCATGAGCTCAGTGTGTGTGAGGGAGCCACAGGCTCAGTGTGTGATATAGCCACGGGCTCAGTGTGTAGGAGGGAGCCACTGAGCTCAGTGTGTGTGAGGGAGCCATATAGAGCTCAGTGTGTTTGAGGGAGCCACGAGCTCAGTGTGTGTGAGGGAGCCACGAGCTCAGTGTGTATGAGGGAGCCACGAGCTCAGTGTGTATGAGGGCTGTAGCCACGAGCTCAGTGTGTGTGGCTGGGAGCCACGGGCTCAGTGTGTAGGAGGGAGCCACGGGCTCAGTGTGTAGGAGGGAGCCACGAGCTCAGTGTGTGTGAGGGAGCCACGAGCTCAGTGTGTGTGAGGGAGCCACGAGCTCAGTGTGTGTGAGGGAGCCACGAGCTCAGTGTGTGTGAGGGAGCCACGAGCTCAGTGTGTATGAGGGAGCCACGAGCTCAGTGTGTGTATAGCCACGGCTCAGTGTGGATATAGCCACGGCTGTGTGTGTGATATACGAGCTCAGTGTGTATGAGGGAGCCACGAGCTCATGTGTATAGGGGGAGCCACGGGCTCAGTGTGTATGGCTGTACTGAGCCACGGGCTCAGTGTGTGTAGGCCACGAGCTCAGTGTGTATGAGGATACGAGCTCAGTGTGTGTGTATATATAGTAGGGAGCCACGAGCTCAGTGTGTGTGAGGAGCCACGAGCTCAGTGTGTATGATAGCCACGAGCTCAGTGTGTATGAGGGAGCCACAGGCTCAGTGTGTATGAGGGAGCCACGAGCTCAGTGTGTATGAGGGAGCCACGTAGCTCAGTGTGTATGTAGGGAGCCACGAGCTCAGTGTGTATGAGGGAGCCATGAGCTCAGTGTGTATGAGGGAGCCACGAGCTCAGTGTGTATGTAGGGTAGGAGGGTACTGATACAGGCTCAGTGTATGAGGGAGGAGGGAGGCACAGGCTAGTGTGTATGAGGGAGCCACGAGCTCAGTGTGTATAAGGGAGCCACGAGCTCAGTGTGTAGGAGGGAGCCACGGGCTCAGTGTGTGTGAGGAGCCACGAGCTCAGTGTGTGTGAGGGAGCCATGAGCTCAGTGTGTAGGGAGCCATGAGCTCAGTGTGTGTGAGGGAGCCACGAGCTCAGTGTGTGTGTGAGCTCAGTGTGTGTGAGGGAGCCATGAGCTCAGTGTGTGTGAGGGAGCCACGAGCTCAGTGTGTAGGAGGGAGCCACAGGCTCAGTGTGTAGGAGGGAGCCACGGGCTCAGTGTGTGTGAGGGCCACGAGCTCAGTGTGTAGGAGGAGCCACGAGCTCAGTGTGTAGGAGGGAGCCACGAGCTCAGTGTGTATGAGTAGCCACGAGCTCAGTGTGTATGATAGCCACGAGCTAAGTGTGTAGGAGGGAGCCATAGCTCAGTGTGTGTGAGGGAGCCACGAGCTCAGTGTGTATAGGGGTAGCCACGAGCTCAGTGTGTAGGAGGGATATAGCTCAGTGTGTACTGGGAGCCATAGCTCAGTGTGTAGGAGGGAGCCACAAGCTCAGTGTGTAGGAGGAGCCACGGGCTCAGTGTGTGTGATATATATAGCTCAGTGTGTATGAGGGAGCCATGAGCTCAGTGTGTGTACTGATATATAGCTCAGTGTGGAGGAGGGAGCCACGGGCTCAGTGTATATGAGGGATATGAGCTCAGTGTGTGTGATATATATATAGTAGGCCACTGATATATATATAGTAGGCTGTACTGCTCATGTGTGTGTAGGGTACTGAGCCACGAGCTCAGTGTGTGATATAGCCATGAGCTCAGTGTGTAGGAGGGAGCCATGAGCTCAGTGTGTATATAGGAGCCACTGGCTCAGTGTGTAGGAGGGAGCCACGAGCTCAGTGTGTATGAATGAGCCACGAGCTCAGTGTGTGTGAGGGAGCCATAGCTCAGTGTGTGTGAGCCACGAGCTCAGTGTGTAGGAGGGAGCCACGGGCTCAGTGTGTAGGATATAGCCACGAGCTCAGTGTGTGTGACTGAGCCATAGCTCAGTGTAGTGAGGGAGTACTGAGCTCAGTGTGTACTGAGGGAGCCACGAGCTCAGTGTGTGTAGGCTGTACTGAGCTCAGTGTGTATGAGTAGCCACTGAGCCACAGTGTGTATATGAGGCTGCCACGAGCTCAGTGCTGTATGAGGGAGCCATGAGGCTCAGTGTGTATGAGGGAGCCACGAGGCTCAGTGTGTATATATAGCCAGGCTCAGTGTGTGTGGGAGCCACGAGCTATAGTGTAGTAGGCTGCCACTGAGCTCAGTGTGTACTGAGGGAGCCACGAGCTCAGTGTGTATGATAGTAGCCTGTACTGAGCTCAGTGTATAGTAGGGAGCCACGAGCTCAGTGTGTATGAGGGAGCCACGAGTCAGTGTGTATGAGGAGCCACGACTCAGTGTATATGAGGGAGCCACGAGCTCAGTGTGTATGATATAGCCACGAGCTGTAGTGTGTATATATATACGAGCTCAGTGTGTACTGAGGGAGCCACGAGCTCAGTGTGTACTGAGGGAGCCACGAGCTCAGTGTGTATGAGGCCACGAGCTCAGTGTGTGTGGGGAGCCAGGCTCAGTGTGTATAGGCTGTACCATGCTCAGTGTGTGTGAGGGAGCCACGAGCTCAGTGTGTATGAGGGTAGCCACTGAGCTCAGTGTGTGTGGGGAGCCATATATAGCTCAGTGTGTATGAGGGAGCTCAGTGTGTATGAGGAGCCACGTAGCTCAGTGTATATAGCTCAGTGTGTGAGGGAGCCACAGGCTCAGTGTGTATGAGGGAGCTGTACTGAGGCTCAGTGTATGAGGAGCCAGGCTCAGTGTATATAGAGCCACGATATCAGTGTGTAGTAGGCTCAGTGTATATATAGGAGCCACGAGCTCAGTGTGTATAGGGAGCCATGAGCTCAGTGTGTACTGAGGGAGCCACAGGCTCAGTGTGTGTGATAGTAGCCACGAGCTCATATGTGTAGGAGGCTGTAGCCATGAGCTCAGTGTGTATATATATAGTAGGGAGCCACAGGCTCACTGTGTATAGGGAGCCATGAGCTCAGTGTGTGTGAGGGAGCCACAGGCTCAGTGTGTGTATATATAGCCACGGGCTCAGTGTGTATATAGGGAGCCACTGAGCTCAGTGTAGTGAGGGAGCCACGAGCTCAGTGTGTATGAGGGAGTACGAGCTCAGTGTGTGTGAGGGATATACGAGCTCAGTGTGTATGAGGGAGCCACGAGCTCAGTGTGTATGAGGGAGCCACTGAGCTCAGTGTGTGTGAGGGAGCCACGGCTCAGTGTGTATATAGGGAGCCACGAGCTCAGTGTGTAGGAGGCTGTAGCCACGAGCTCAGTGTGTGTAGGGAGCCACGAGCTCAGTGTGTGTGAGGAGCCACGAGCTCAGTGTGTGTGAGGGAGCCACGAGCTCAGTGTGTGTGAGGGAGCCACTGAGCTCAGTGTGTATGATATAGCCACGAGCTCAGTGTGTGTGAGGGAGCCACGAGCTCAGTGTGGATGAGGAGCCACGAGCTCAGTGTGTGTACTGAGGGAGCCACGAGCTCAGTGTGTATGATAGGAGGCTGTACTGAGCTCAGTGTGTATGAGGGAGCCACGGGCTCAGTGTGTATGAGGGAGCCACGGGCTCAGTGTGTGTGAGGAGCCACGAGGCTCAGTGTGTATGAGGGAGCCACGAGCTCAGTGTGTGTGAGGGAGCCACGAGCTCAGTGTGTGTGAGGGAGCCACGAGCTCAGTGTGTGTGAGGCTGAGCCACGAGCTCAGTGTGTATGAGGGAGCCACAGGCTGTAGTGTGTATGAGGGAGCCACGAGCTCAGTGTGTATGAGGGAGCCACGAGCTCAGTGTGTATGAGGGAGCCACGAGCTCAGTGTGTATGAGGGAGCCATGAGCTCAGTGTGTATGAGGGAGCCACGAGCTCAGTGTGTATGAGGGAGGAGGGAGCCACAGGCTGTACAGTGTATGAGGGAGGAGGGAGGCACAGGCTCAGTGTGTATGAGGGAGCCACGAGCTCAGTGTGTATATAGGGAGCCACGAGCTCAGTGTGTAGGAGGGAGCCACGGGCTGTAGTGTGTGTGAGGGAGCCACGAGCTCAGTGTGTGTGGGGAGCCATGAGCTCAGTGTGTGTGATATAGCCATGAGCTCAGTGTGTGTGAGGGAGCCACGAGCTCAGTGTGTGTGAGGGAGCCATGAGCTCAGTGTGTGTGTAGGGAGCCATGAGCTCAGTGTGTGTGAGGGAGCCACGAGCTCAGTGTGTACTGAGGGAGCCACAGGCTCAGTGTATAGGAGGCCACGGGCTCAGTGTGTGTGAGGGAGCCACGAGCTCAGTGTGTAGGAGGGAGCCACGAGCTCAGTGTGTAGGAGGGAGCCACGAGCTCAGTGTGTATGAGTGAGCCACGAGCTCAGTGTGTATGAGGGAGCCACGAGCTAAGTGTGTAGGAGGGAGCCACGAGCTCAGTGTGTGTGAGGGAGCCACGAGCTCAGTGTGTATGAGGGAGCCACGAGCTCAGTGTGTAGGAGGGAGCCACGAGCTCAGTGTGTAGGAGGGAGCCACGAGCTCAGTGTGTAGGAGGGAGCCACAAGCTCAGTGTGTAGGAGGGAGCCACGGGCTCAGTGTGTGTGAGGGAGCCACGAGCTCAGTGTGTATGAGGGAGCCATGAGCTCAGTGTGTGTGAGGGAGCCACGAGCTCAGTGTGGAGGAGGGAGCCACGGGCTCAGTGTGTATGAGGGAGCCATGAGCTCAGTGTGTGTGAGGGAGCCACGAGCTCAGTGTGTGTGAGGGAGCCACGAGCTCAGTGTGTGTGAGGGAGCCATGAGCTCAGTGTGTAGGAGGGAGCCATGAGCTCAGTGTGTAGGAGGGAGCCACTGGCTCAGTGTGTAGGAGGGAGCCACGAGCTCAGTGTGTATGAATGAGCCACGAGCTCAGTGTGTGTGAGGGAGCCATAGCTCAGTGTGTGTGAGGGAGCCACGAGCTCAGTGTGTAGGAGGGAGCCACGGGCTCAGTGTGTAGGAGGGAGCCACGAGCTCAGTGTGTGTGAGGGAGCCATAGCTCAGTGTGTGTAGGGAGCCACGAGCTCAGTGTGTGTGAGGGTAGCCACGAGCTCAGTGTGTGTGAGGGAGCCACGAGCTCAGTGTGTATGAGGGAGCCACGAGCTCAGTGTGTGTGAGGAGCCAGGCTCAGTGTGTATGATAGGAGCCATGAGCTCAGTGTGTATGTCAGGCTCAGTGTGTATGAGGGAGCCATCAGTGTGTGTGGGGAGCCACGAGCTTAGTGTGTGTGAGGGAGCCACGAGCTCAGTAATGTGAGGGAGCCACGAGCTCAGTGTGTATGGTCGCCACGAGCTCAGTAATGTCGAGCTCAGTGTGTATGAGGGGAGCCACGAGCTCAGTGTGTGTGAGGAGCTGTGTGATATATATAGCCACGGCTGTGTGATATATATAGGGAGCCACGAGTCAGTGTGTGAGGGAGCCACGATATCAGTGTGTCTGTACGAGCTCATGTGTAGGAGGAGCCACGAGCTCAGTGTGTACTGTAGGAGGGAGCCACGAGCTCAGTGTGTGGAGCCATAGCTCAGTGTGTGTGAGGGAGCCACGAGCTCAGTGTGTGTGAGGGAGCCACGAGCTCAGTGTGTATGTGGCTGTACTGGAGCCACGAGCTCAGTGTGTGTGAGGCTGTACTGAGCCACGAGCTCAGTGTGGATGAGGGAGCCACGAGCTCAGTGTGTGTGAGTTTAGCTCAGTGTGTATGAGGCCACGAGCTCAGTGTGTATGGAGTGAGCCACGGGCTCAGTGTGTGTGGGAGCCACGAGCTCAGTGTGTATGAGGGAGCCACGAGCTCAGTGTGTGTGAGGGAGCCACGAGCTCAGTGTGTGTGAGGGAGGAGCTCAGTGTGTGTGAGGAGCCAGAGCTCAGTGTGTATGAGGAGCCACAGGCTCAGTGTGTATGAGGGAGCCACGAGCTCAGTGTGTATGAGGGAGCCACGAGCTCAGTGTGTATGAGGGAGCTGAGCTCAGTGTGTATGAGGGAGCCATGAGCTCAGTGTGTATGAGGGAGCCACGAGCTCAGTGTGTATGAGGAGGAGGGAGCCACAGGCTCAGTGTGTATGAGGGAGGAGGGAGGCACAGGCTCAGTGTGTATGAGGGAGCCACGAGCTCAGTGTGTATAAGGGCCACGAGCTCAGTGTGTAGGAGGGAGCCACGGCTCAGTGTGTGTGAGGGAGCCACGAGCTCAGTGTGTGTGAGGGAGCCATGAGCTCAGTGTGTGTGAGGGAGCCATGAGCTCAGTGTGTGTGAGGGAGCCACGAGCTCAGTGTGTGTGAGGGAGCCATGAGCTCAGTGTGGAGGAGGGAGCCACAGGCTCAGTGTGTAGGAGGGAGCCACAGGCTCAGTGTGTATGAGGGAGCCACAGGCTCAGTGTGTAGGAGGGAGCCATGAGCTCAGTGTGTATGAGGGAGCCACGAGCTCAGTGTGTATGAGGGAGCCACAGGCTCAGTGTGTAGGAGGGAGCCATGAGCTCAGTGTGTATGAGGGAGCCACAGGCTCAGTGTGTATGAGGGAGCCATGAGCTCAGTGTGTGTGAGGGAGCCACAGGCTCAGTGTGTGTGAGGGAGCCACGAGCTCAGTGTGTATGAGGGAGCCACAGGCTCAGTGTGTATGAGGGAGCCACGGGCTCAGTGTGTAGGAGGGAGCCACAGGCTCAGTGTGTGTGAGGGAGCCACGAGCTCAGTGTGTAGGAGGGAGCCACGAGCTCAGTGTGTAGGAGGGAGCCATGAGCTCAGTGTGTGTGAGGGAGCCACAGGCTCAGTGTGTGTCTGTGAGCCACGAGCTCAGTGTGTAGGAGGGAGCCACGAGCTCAGTGTGTATGAGGGAGCCACAGGCTCAGTGTGTATGAGGGAGCCATGAGCTCAGTGTGTGTGAGGGAGCCACAGGCTCAGTGTGTGTGAGGGAGCCACGGGCTCAGTGTGTAGGAGGGAGCCACGAGCTCAGTGTGTGTGAGGGAGCCACGAGCTCAGTGTGTATGAGGGAGCCACGAGCTCAGTGTGTGTGAGGGAGCCACGAGCTCAGTGTGTATGAGGGAGCCACGAGCTCAGTGTGTATGAGGGAGCCACGAGCTCAGTGTGTGTGAGGGAGCCACGGGCTCAGTGTGTAGGAGGGAGCCACGAGCTCAGTGTGTAGGAGGGAGCCACGAGCTCAGTGTGTGTGAGGGAGCCACGAGCTCAGTGTGTGTGAGGGAGCCACGAGCTCAGTGTGTGTGAGGGAGCCACGAGCTCAGTGTGTGTGAGGGAGCCACGAGCTCAGTGTGTATGAGGGAGCCACGAGCTCAGTGTGTGTGAGGGAGCCACGAGCTCAGTGTGGATGAGGGAGCCACGAGCTCAGTGTGTGTGAGGGAGCCACGAGCTCAGTGTGTATGAGGGAGCCACGAGCTCAGTGTGTATGAGGGAGCCACGGGCTCAGTGTGTATGAGGGAGCCACGGGCTCAGTGTGTGTGAGGGAGCCACGAGCTCAGTGTGTATGAGGGAGCCACGAGCTCAGTGTGTGTGAGGGAGCCACGAGCTCAGTGTGTGTGAGGGAGCCACGAGCTCAGTGTGTGTGAGGGAGCCACGAGCTCAGTGTGTATGAGGGAGCCACAGGCTCAGTGTGTATGAGGGAGCCACGAGCTCAGTGTGTATGAGGGAGCCACGAGCTCAGTGTGTATGAGGGAGCCACGAGCTCAGTGTGTATGAGGGAGCCATGAGCTCAGTGTGTATGAGGGAGCCACGAGCTCAGTGTGTATGAGGGAGGAGGGAGCCACAGGCTCAGTGTGTATGAGGGAGGAGGGAGGCACAGGCTCAGTGTGTATGAGGGAGCCACGAGCTCAGTGTGTATAAGGGAGCCACGAGCTCAGTGTGTAGGAGGGAGCCACGGGCTCAGTGTGTGTGAGGGAGCCACGAGCTCAGTGTGTGTGAGGGAGCCATGAGCTCAGTGTGTGTGAGGGAGCCATGAGCTCAGTGTGTGTGAGGGAGCCACGAGCTCAGTGTGTGTGAGGGAGCCATGAGCTCAGTGTGTGTGAGGGAGCCATGAGCTCAGTGTGTGTGAGGGAGCCACGAGCTCAGTGTGTAGGAGGGAGCCACAGGCTCAGTGTGTAGGAGGGAGCCACGGGCTCAGTGTGTGTGAGGGAGCCACGAGCTCAGTGTGTAGGAGGGAGCCACGAGCTCAGTGTGTAGGAGGGAGCCACGAGCTCAGTGTGTATGAGTGAGCCACGAGCTCAGTGTGTATGAGGGAGCCACGAGCTAAGTGTGTAGGAGGGAGCCACGAGCTCAGTGTGTGTGAGGGAGCCACGAGCTCAGTGTGTATGAGGGAGCCACGAGCTCAGTGTGTAGGAGGGAGCCACGAGCTCAGTGTGTAGGAGGGAGCCACGGGCTCAGTGTGTGTGAGGGAGCCACGAGCTCAGTGTGTATGAGGGAGCCATGAGCTCAGTGTGTGTGAGGGAGCCACGAGCTCAGTGTGGAGGAGGGAGCCACGGGCTCAGTGTGTATGAGGGAGCCATGAGCTCAGTGTGTGTGAGGGAGCCACGAGCTCAGTGTGTGTGAGGGAGCCACGAGCTCAGTGTGTGTGAGGGAGCCATGAGCTCAGTGTGTAGGAGGGAGCCATGAGCTCAGTGTGTAGGAGGGAGCCACTGGCTCAGTGTGTAGGAGGGAGCCATGAGCTCAGTGTGTATGAATGATCCACGAGCTCAGTGTGTGTGAGGGAGCCATAGCTCAGTGTGTGTGAGGGAGCCACGAGCTCAGTGTGTGTGAGGGAGCCACGAGCTCAGTGTGTAGGAGGGAGCCACGGGCTCAGTGTGTAGGAGGGAGCCACGAGCTCAGTGTGTGTGAGGGAGCCACGAGCTCAGTGTGTGTGAGGGAGCCACGAGCTCAGTGTGTGTGAGGGAGCCACGAGCTCAGTGTGTGAGGGAGCCACGAGCTCAGTGTGTATGAGGGAGCCACGAGCTCAGTGTGTGTGAGGGAGCCACGAGCTCAGTGTGTATGAGGGAGCCATGAGCTCAGTGTGTATGAGGGAGCCACAGGCTCAGTGTGTATGAGGGAGCCACGAGCTCAGTGTGTGTGAGGGAGCCACGAGCTTAGTGTGTGTGAGGGAGCCACGAGCTCAGTGTGTATGAGGGAGCCACGAGCTCAGTGTGTATGAGGGAGCCACGAGCTCAGTGTGTAGGAGGGAGCCACGAGCTCAGTGTGTATGAGGGAGCCACGAGCTCAGTGTGTATGAGGGAGCCACGAGCTCAGTGTGTAGGAGGGAGCCACGAGCTCAGTGTGTATGAGGGAGCCACGAGCTCAGTGTGTATGAGGGAGCCACGAGCTCAGTGTGTATGAGGGAGCCATGAGCTCAGTGTGTATGAGGGAGCCATGAGCTCATTGTGTATGAGGGAGCCACAGGCTCAGTGTGTATGAGGGAGCCACGAGCTCAGTGTGTATGAGGGAGCCACGAGCTCAGTGTGTATGAGGGAGGAGGGAGCCACAGGCTCAGTGTGTATGAGGGAGGAGGGAGCCACAGGCTCAGTGTGTATGAGGGAGCCACGAGCTCAGTGTGTATGAGGGAGCCACGAGCTCAGTGTGTATGAGGGAGCCACGAGCTCAGTGTGTGTGAGGGAGCCGCGAGCTCAGTGTGTGTGAGGGAGCCACGAGCTCAGTGTGTATGAGGGAGCCACGAGCTCAGTGTGTATGAGGGAGCCACGAGCTCAGTGTGTGTGAGGGCCAGCCATGAGCTCAGTGTGTGTGAGGGAGCCACGAGCTCAGTGTGTATGAGGGAGCCACGAGCTCAGTGTGTGTGAGGGAGCCACGGCTCAGTGTGTAGGAGGGAGCCACGGCTCAGTGTGTATGAGGGAGCCACGGGCTCAGTGTGTGTGAGGGAGCCACGAGCTCAGTGTGTAGGAGGGAGCCACGAGCTCAGTGTGTAGGATGAAGCCACAGGCTCAGTGTGTAGGAGGGAGCCACGGGCTCAGTGTGTATGAGGGAGCCACGAGCTCAGTGTGTAGGAGGGAGCCACGAGCTCAGTGTGTAGGATGAAGCCACAGGCTCAGTGTGTAGGAGGGAGCCACGGGCTCAGTGTGTGGAGGGAGCCACGAGCTCAGTGTGTAGGAGGGAGCCACGAGCTCAGTGTGTAGGAGAGCCACAGGCTCAGTGTGTAGGAGGAGCCACGAGCTCAGTGTGTGTGAGGGAGCCACGAGCTCAGTGTGTGTGTAGGAGGGAGCCACGAGCTCAGTGTGTATGAGGGAGCCACGAGCTCAGTGTGTATGAGGGAGCCACCACGAGCTCAGTGTGTAGGAGGGAGCCACGGGCTCAGTGTGTAGGAGGGAGCCACGAGCTCAGTGTGCTCAGTGTGTATGAGGGAGCCACGAGTGTGTAGCCACAGGCTCAGTGTGTATGGAGGGAGCCACAGGCTCAGTGTGTAGGAGGGAGCCACGAGCTCAGTGTGTATGAGGGAGCCACGAGCTCAGTGTGTGTGAGGGAGCCACGAGCTCAGTGTGTGAGGAGGAGCCACGAGCTCAGTGTGTAGGAGGGAGCCACAGGCTCAGTGTGTAGGAGGGAGCCACGAGCTCAGTGTGTATGGAGCCACGAGCTCAGTGTGTATGAGTGAGCCACGAGCTCAGTGTGTATGAGGGAGCCACGAGCTCAGTGTGTAGGAGGGAGCCACGAGCTCAGTGTGTAGGAGGGAGCCACGAGCTCAGTGTGTAGGAGGGAGCCACGAGCTCAGTGTGTAGGAGGGAGCCACGGGCTCAGTGTGTGTGAGGGAGCCACGAGCTCAGTGTGTAGGAGGGAGCCACGAGCTCAGTGTGTAGGAGGGAGCCACAGGTTCAGTGTGTAGGAGGGAGCCACGAGCTCAGTGTGTAGGAGGGAGCCACGAGCTCAGTGTGTGTGAGGGAGCCACGAGCTCAGTGTGTGTGAGGGAGCCACGAGCTCAGTGTGTGTGAGGGAGCCACGAGCTCAGTCTGTAGGAGGGAGCCACGAGCTCAGTGTGTAGGAGGGAGCCACAGGCTCAGTGTGTAGGAGGGAGCCACGAGCTCAGTGTGTGTGAGGGAGCCACGAGCTCAGTCTGTAGGTGGGAGCCACTGGCTCAGTGTGTAGGAGGGAGCCACGGGCTCAGTGTGTGTGAGGGAGCCACGAGCTCAGTCTGTAGGTGGGAGCCACTGGCTCAGTGTGTAGGAGGGAGCCACGAGCTCAGTGTGTAGGATGAAGCCACAGGCTCAGTGTGTAGGAGGGAGCCACGGGCTCAGTGTGTAGGAGGGAGCCACGAGCTCAGTGTGTAGGAGGGAGCCACGAGCTCAGTGTGTAGGAGGGAGCCACGAGCTCAGTGTGTAGGAGGGAGCCACGAGCTCAGTGTGTAGGAGGGAGCCACAGGCTCAGTGTGTAGGAGGGAGCCACGAGCTCAGTGTGTATGAGTGAGCCACGAGCTCAGTGTGTATGATTGAGCCACGAGCTCAGTGTGTATGAGGGAGCCACGAGCTCAGTGTGTAGGAGGGAGCCACGAGCTCAGTGTGTAGGAGGGAGCCACGAGCTCAGTGTGTAGGAGGGAGCCACGAGCTCAGTGTGTAGGAGGTGGGCTCAGTGTGTGTGAGGGAGCCACGGCTCAGTGTGTAGGAGGGAGCCACGAGCTCAGTGTGTAGGAGGGAGCCACAGGTTCAGTGTGTAGGAGGGAGCCACGAGCTCAGTGTGTAGGAGGGAGCCACGAGCTCAGTGTGTGTGAGGGAGCCACGAGCTCAGTGTGTGTGAGGGAGCCACGAGCTCAGTGTGTGTGAGGGAGCCACGAGCTCAGTCTGTAGGAGGGAGCCACGAGCTCAGTGTGTAGGAGGGAGCCATGAGCTCAGTGTGTGTGAGGGAGCCACGAGCTCAGTGTGTGTGAGGGAGCCACGAGCTCAGTCTGTAGGTGGGAGCCACTGGCTCAGTGTGTAGGAGGGAGCCACGGGCTCAGTGTGTGTGAGGGAGCCACGAGCTCAGTCTGTAGGAGGGAGCCATGAGCTCAGTGTGTATGAGGGAGCCACGAGCTCAGTGTGTAGGAGGGAACCACTTGCTCAGTGTGTAGGAGGGAGCCACGAGCTCAGTGTGTATGAGGGAGCCACGAGCTCAGTGTGTAGGAGGGAGCCATGAGCTCAGTGTGTGTGAGGGAGCCACGAGCTCAGTGTGTAGGAGGGAGCCACAGGCTCAGTGTGTAGGAGGGAGCCACAGGCTCAGTGTGTAGGAGGGAGTCAAGAGCAATACCTTTGAGTCAATAAGTGTTGAACCCCTTTGTCTTTGGCCTAAACAAGTTCAGGAGTAAAAATGTGCTTCAAAAAATCTCTTAAGGATTTGGCCCTTTTTGTCAAATTTCCGCCTAAAATTACACTCCCAAATCTAACTGCCTGTAGCTCAGGACCTGAAGCAAGGATATGCATGTTATTGGAACCATTTGAAAGGAAACACTTTGACTTTTGCGGAAATGTGAAAGGAATGTAGGAGAATATAACACATTAGATCTGGTAAAAGATGGTACCATCATCTTTGAAATGCAAGAGAAAGGCCATAATGTATTATTCCAGCCCAGGTGCCATTTAGATTTTGACCACTAGATGGCAGTAGTGTATTTGCAAAGTTTTAGACTGTCAGACAGTCAAACGACCACCCCTCATCACTGTCAAACGCTCCCTAAAACACTTCCGCAAGCAAGCCTTTCTAATCGACCTGGACCGGGTATCCTGGAAGGATATTGACCTCATCCCGTCAGTAGAGGATGCCTGGTTGCTCTATAAAAGTAATTTCCTCACCATCTTAGGTAAGGATGCCCTGTTCAAAAAAATGAAGAACTAAAAACAGATATAGCCCTTGTTTCACTCCAGACCTGACTGCCCTCGACCAGCACAAAAACATCCTGTGGCGGACTGCAATAGCATCGAATAGTCCCCGCAATATGCAACTGTTCAGGGAAGTCAGGAACCAAACACAACCAGTCAGTCAGGAAAGCAAAGGCTAGCTTTTTCAAGCAGAAATTCGCATTATGTAGCTCTAACTCCAAAACGTTTTGGGACACTGTAAAGTCCATGGAGAACAAGAGCACCTCCTCCCAGCTGCCACTGCACTGAGAATAGGTAACACTGTCACCACTGATAAATCCATGATAATAGAACATTTCAATAAGCATTTCTCAACGGCTGGCCATACCTTCCTCATGGCTACTCCAACCTCGGCCAACCTCGTCCAGATGTTCTGAAAGAGCTGCAAAACCTGGACCAGTACAAATCAGCTGGGCTAGACAATCTGGACCTTCTCTTTCTAAAACTATCCGCCGCCATTTTTGCAACCCCTATTACCAGCCTGTTCAACCTCCCTTTCGTATCGTCCGATATCCCTAAAGATTGGAAAGCTGCCGCGGTTATCCCCCTCTTCAAAGGGGGTGACACCCTAGACCCAAACTGTTACAGACCTATATCCATTCTTCCCTGCCTATCTAAAGTCTTTGAAAGCCAAGTTAATAAACAGATCACTGTCCATTTCAAATCCCACCGTACCTTCTTCGCTGTGCAATCCGGCATCCGAGCTGGTCACGGTGCACCTCAGCCACGCTCAAGGTACTAAACGATATCATAACCACCATCGATAAAAGACAGTACTGTGCAGCCGTCTTCATCGACCTGGCTAAGGCTTTCGACTCGTTAATCATCGTATTCTTATCGGCAGACTCAATAGCCTTTCTTCTTCTAATGACTGCCTCGCCTGGTTCACCAACTACTTTGCAGATGGAGTTCAGTGTGTCAAATCAGAGGGCCTGTTGTCCGGACCTCTGGCAGTCTCTATGGGGGTGCCACAGGGTTCAATTCTTGGGCCGACTCTTTTCTCTGTAAATATCAATGATGTTGCTCTTGCTGCGGGCGATTCCCTGATCCACCTCTACACAGACGACACCATTCTGTATACTTCTGGCCCTTCCTTGGACACTGTGCTAACTAACCTCCAAACGAGCTTCAATGCCATACAACACTCCTT
>NC_088224.1:6250946-6255946 GCF_036934945.1 Oncorhynchus masou masou
GGGAAGAGAGGGGTGCTGTATTAGGGGGAAGAGAGGGGTGCTTTATTAGGGGGAAGATAGGGGTGCTGTATTAGTGGGAAGAGAGAGGGTGCAGTATTAGGGGAAGAGAGAGGTGCTGTATTAGGGGGAAGTATTAGGGGGAAGAGAGAGGGGCTGTATTAGGGGGAAGTATTAGGGGAAGAGAGGGGTGCAGTATTAGGGGGAAGAGAGGGGAAGAGAGGGGTGCAGTATTAGGGGGAAGAGAGGTGGTGCTGTATTAGTGGGAAGTATTAGGGGGAAGAGAGGGGTGCTGTATTAGGGGGAAGTATTAGGGGGAAGAGAGGGGCTGTATTAGGGGAAGTATTAGGGGGAAGAGAGGGGCTGTATTAGGGGGAAGTATTAGGGGGAAGAGAGGGGTGCAGTATTAGGGGAAGAGAGGGGTGCTGTATTAGGGGGAAGAGAGGGGGCTGTATTAGGGGGAAGTATTAGGGGGAAGAGAGGGGTGCAGTATTAGGGGGAAGAGAGGGGTGCTGTATTAAGGGGAAGAGAGGGGGAAGAGAGGGGTGCAGTATTAGGGGAAGAGAGGTGGTGCTGTATTAGTGGGAAGTATTAGGGGGAAGAGAGGGGTGCTGTATTAGGGGGAAGTATTAGGGGAAGAGAGGGGCTGTATTAGGGGGAAGTATTAGGGGGAAGAGAGAGGGGCTGTATTAGGGGGAAGTATTAGGGGGAAGAGAGGGGGTGCAGTATTAGGGGGAAGAGAGGTGGTGCTGTATTAGTGGGAAGTATTAGGGGGAAGAGAGGGGGTGCAGTATTAGGGGGAAGAGAGGGGGTGCAGTATTAGGGGGAAGAGAGGTGGTGCTGTATTAGTGGGAAGTATTAGGGGAAGAGAGGGGTGCTGTATTAGGGGGAAGAGAGGGGTGCTGTATTAGGGGAAGAGAGGGGGTGCTTTATTAGGGGGAAGATAGGGGGTGCTGTATTAGGGGGAAGAGAGGTGGTGCTGTATTAGTGGGAAGTATTAGGGGGAAGAGAGGGGTGCTGTATTAGGGGGAAGAGAGAGGTGCTGTATTAGGGGGAAGAGAGAGGTGCTGTATTAGGGGGAAGTATTAGGGGGAAGAGAGAGGGGCTGTATTAGGGGAAGTATTAGGGGAAGAGAGGGGTGCAGTATTAGGGGGAAGAGAGGGGTGCTGTATTAGGGGGAAGAGAGGGGGAAGAGAGGGGGTGCAGTATTAGGGGGAAGAGAGGTGGTGCTGTATTAGTGGGAAGTATTAGGGGGAAGAGAGGGGTGCTGTATTAGGGGGAAGTATTAGGGGGAAGAGAGAGGGTGCAGTATTAGGGGGAAGAGAGGGGGTGCAGTATTAGGGGGAAGTATTAGGGGGAAGAGAGAGGGTGCAGTATTAGGGGGAAGAGAGGGGTACTGTATTAGGGGGAAGAGAGGGGGTACTGTATTAGGGGGAAGAGAGGGGTGCAGTATTAGGGGGAAGAGAGGTGGTGCAGTATTAGGGGGAAGTATTAGGGGGAGAGAGGGGTGCAGTATTGGGGGGAAGAGAGGGGGTACTGTATTAGGGGAAGAGAGGGGGTGCAGTATTAGGGGAAGAGAGGTGGTGCAATATTAGGGGGAAGAGAGGGGGTGCAGTATTGGGGGGGAAGAGAGGAGTGCTGTATTAGGGGGAAGTATTAGGGGAAGAGAGGGTGTGCGGCATTAGGGGGAAGAGAGGGGTGCAATATTAGGGGGAAGAGAAGGGGGTGCAGTATTAGGAGGAAGAGAGGGGGTGCAGTATTAGGGGGAAGAGAGGGGGTGCAGTATTAGGGGGAAGTATTAGGGGGAAGAGAGGGGGTGCAGTATTAGGGGGAAGAGAGGGGAGTTCTGTATTAGTGGGAAGTATTAGGGGAAGAGAGGGGTGCAGTATTAGGGGAAGTATTAGGGGGGAAGTATTAGGGGAAGTGAGCGGGTGCAGTATTAGGGGGAAGTATTAGGGAAGAGAGGGGGTGGCATTAGGGGGAAGAGAGGGGTGCAGTATTAGGGGGAAGAGGGGGTGCAGTATTAGGGGAAGAGAGGGGTGCAGTATTAGGGGGAAGAGGGGTGCTGTATTAGGGGGAAGAGGGGGTGCTGTATTAGGCGGACAAGTGGGGGTGCTGTATTAGGGGGAAGAGAGGGGGGTGCTGTATTAGGGGGAAGAGAGGGGGTGCAGTATTAGGGGGAAGAGAGGGGGGTGCTGCATTAGGGGGAAGAGAGGGGGGTGCTGCATTAGGGGGAAGAGTGGGGCGTGCTGTAGAAGCTCTATAAAGATCTACAGGCCCCACCTTCGGGACGATTGAGCTAACGTAGGTCTAATATAGATTAGCATGAGGTTGTGAGTAACAAGAAGATCTCCCAGGACATAGACATATCTGATATGGGCAGAAAGCTTAAATTCTTGTTAATCTAACTGCACTGTCCAATTTACAGTCGCTATTACAGTGAAAGAATACCATGCTATTGTTCGAGGAGAGGGCACAGTTTTGTACTTTAAAATGTATATATTGCCCGATCAGGCACATTTGGGCAGTCTTGATACAACATTTTGAACAGAAATGCAATGGTTCATTGGATCAGCCTAAAAAGTTGCTGCCATCTAGTGGCCAATATCTAGGTCAGATAATGGCCTTTCTCTTGCATTTCAAAGACGATGGAACAAAAAAGAAATAACATAACTTAATAAAAATAACTTCATAATAAAAAATAATACTTTTTTTTGTATTGTTCTTTTACCAGATGTGTTATATTCTCCTACATACATTCACTTCACATTTTCAACAACTTCAAAGTGTCTCCTTTCAATAATACGCATATCCTTGCTTCAGGTTCTGAGCTACAGGCAGTAAGATTTGGGTATTTGGGTATGTCATTTTAGGCAAAATTTGACAAAAAGGTCCGATCCTTATTAAGAAGCTTTTGGGATTTAGATGTGGCGTTCCGGTACCGCTTGCCGTGCGGTAGCAGAGAGAACAGTCTATGACTAGGGTGGCTGGAATCTTTGACAATTGTTTAGGGCCTTCCTCTGACACCGCCTGGTATAGAGGTCATGGATGGCAGGCAGCTTGGCCCCATTGATGTGCTGAATGTTACGCACTAGCAGCGCCTTGCGGTCGGAAACGGAACAGTTGCCGTACGAGGCGGTGAAGCAACCAGTCGAAATGCTCTCGATGGTGCCGCTGTAAAACCTTTTGAGGATCTGGGGACCCATGACAAATCTTTTCAGTCTCCTGAGGGGGAAAAGGTGTTGTCCTGCCCTCTTCACGACTGTCTTGGTGTGTTTGGAACATGATAGTTTGTTGTTGATGTGGACACCAAGGAACTTGAAGCTCTCAACCTGCTCCACAGCCCTGTCGATGAGAATGGTGGCCCTCCTTTTTCTGTAGTCAAGGGTGTGCAAAGCTGTCATCAAGGCAAAGGGTGGCTATTTGAAGAATCTCAAATATAAAACACTTTTTTGGTTACTACATGATTCCATATGTGTTATTTCATAGTTCTGATGTCTTCACTATTACTCTAAGATGTGGAAACTAGTAAAAATAAAGAAGAAAAAAACCTTGAATGAATAGGTGCTCTAAAACTTTGGACTGGTTGTATATACAGTTTATCTTCTGTTGTGTAGATCCCACTGTGTGTTTTAATGATAGATAAAAACATTGGTTTAAAGTAGATGAACTTTGGGGTCACCCCTCACTTCAAAAACATTAACATGAAATGTTTTGCTGTTTAACGTCCTGAAGGGTGTGGCTCCATGTGTTGTTTGGGATTGGTTTTCCATCCACCCAGTATTCCTCTTCCCTCTCTCTTCTCCTCCCTCTCTTCCCTCTCTCTCCTCCTCCCTCCATCTCCCTCTCTTCCCTCTCCCTCGTCCTCCCTCCCTCTCCCTCTCTTCCCTCTCTCTCTCCTCCCTCCCTCTCTCTCTTCCCTCTCTTCCCTCTCCCTCTCCTTCCTCTCTTCTCCTTCCTACCCTCTTCCTCTCTTCCCTCTCTTCCCTTTCTCCTCCTCCCTCCCTCTCTCTCTTCCCTCTCTTCCCTTTCTCCTCCTCCCTCCCTCTCTCTCTTCCCTCTCTTCCCTCTCTCTCTCTCTCCTCCCTCCCCCCCCTCTCTCCCTCTCTCTCTCCTCCCTCCCTCTCTCTCTTCCCTCTCTTCCCTCTCTCTCTCCTCCCTCCCTCTCTCTCTTCCCTCTCTTCCCTCTCCCACCTCCTCCCTCCCTCTCCCTCTCTTCCCTCTCTCTCCTCCTCCCTCCCTCTTTCCCTCTCTCTCTCTTTCTCTTTTCTCCTCCCTCACCCTATTTCTTTCTTTCTCTTGTTCTCTCTCTCTCCTCCCTCTCTCCAGGAACTAACATGCTGGTTCCATCCTCTCCCCGGGGGTCATTACACAGGACAATGATATCACAATCAGGATGTACGTATGATGTGACCTCTGATCTCTGATCTCTCTCATCTGAACTTTATTAAAACAAAAAGGGTGTGGACGATGGACACAGGAAACAACTAATAACATTATAAGTGCATATCTCTATTTGGATCCCAAATTCACCCTGAAAATGACCCCATCACAACATTTAGAACATTTTTTAAAAACTTTCTTAACACGTACAGTAGATCATTAAAACGGTTATTAACGTACAGCTCTAAAACGGTTATTAAGTATTGTACATTTAGCCTGGTATTGATGGTGTGCCCCTGAATCTAACACACACTCTCAATAGCAGATGCTCTCAGGGCTGTAAACAGCAGAGACTGGAGTATAGGTGTAAATGGTAGAACAACTCCAAGGGAATATGGAGTCATTTGGCCCCGAGAGAGAAAGGTGTGGTTGGATTACGTGGTTCAGCTCAAAGGGAAGGATGAAATATGTCACCTAAAGAGAGAGAGAGGAGAGAGAGAGATGAGAGAGAGGAGGAGAGATAGAGAGGGAGAGAGAGAGAGAGAGAGAGAGAGAGAGAGAGAGAGAGAGAGGGAGGGAGAGAGAGAGAGAGAGAGAGAGAGAGAGAGGAGGAGAGAGAG
>NC_088224.1:6260946-6350946 GCF_036934945.1 Oncorhynchus masou masou
ATGACATCTGTACTATTAAACTGATATATTATATACTGCAGTATGACATCTGTACTACTAATATAATATATTCTGCAGTATGACATCTGAACTATTAAACTGATATATTATATACTGCAGTATGACATGTGAACTATTAAACTAATATATTATATACTGCAGTATGACATGTGAACTATTAAACTAATATAATATATACTGCAGTATGACATCTGTACTATTAAACTGATATATTGCATACTGCAGTATGATGTCTGAACTATTAAACGGATATATTATATACTGCAGTATGACATCTATACTACTAATATAATATATAATTCAGTATGACATCTATAGTATTAAACTGATATAATATATACTGCAGTATGACATCTAAACTATTCAAATCAAAATCAAATCAAATGTATTTATATAGCCCTTCGTACATCAGCTGATATCTCAAAGTGCTGTATAGAAACCCAGCCTAAAACCCCAAACAGCAAGCAATGCAGGTGTAGAAGCACGGTGGCTAGGAAAAACTCCCTAGAAAAGCCAAAACCTAGGAAGAAACCTAGAGAGGAACCAGGCTATGTGGGGTGGCCAGTCCTCTTCTGGCTGTGCCGGGTAGAGATTATAACAGAACATGGCCAAGATGTTCAAATGTTCATAAATGACCAGCATGGTCGAATAATAATAAGGCAGAACAGTTGAAACTGGAGCAGCAGCACGGCCAGGTGGACTGGGGACAGCAAGGAGTCATCATGTCAAGTAGTCCTGGGGCATGGTCCTAGGGCTCAGGTCAGTTGAAACTGGAGCAGCAGCACGGCCAGGTGGACTGGGGACAGCAAGGAGTCATCATGTCAGGTAGTCCTGGGGCATGGTCCTAGGGCTCAGGTCCTCCGAGAGAGAGAAGGAGAGAATTAGAGAACGCACACTTAGATTCACACAGGACACCGAATTGGACAGGAGAAGTACTCCAGATATAACAAACTGACCCCAGCCCCCGACACATAAACTACTGCAGCATAAATACTGGAGGCTGAGACAGGAGGGGTCAGGAGACACTGTGGCCCCACCCGAGGACACCCCGGACAGGGCCAAACAGGAAGGATATAACCCCACCCACTTTGCCAAAGCACAGCCCCCACACCACTGGAGGGATATCTTCAACCACCAACTTACCATCCTGAGACAAAGCTGAGTATAGCCCGCAAAGATCTCCGCCACGGCACAACCCAAGGGGGGTGGCGCCAACCCAGACAGGATGACCACATCAGTGAATCAACCCACTCAGGTGACGCACCCCTCCAGGGACGGCATGAGAGAGCCCCAGCAAGCCAGTGACTCAGCCCCTGTAACAGGGTTAGAGGCAGAGAATCCCAGTGGAAAGAGGGGAACCGGCCAGGCAGAGACAGCAAGGGTGGTTCGTTGCTCCAGAGCCTTTCCGTTCACCTTCCCACTCCTGGGCCAGACTACACTCAATCATATGACCCACTGAAGAGATGAGTCTTCAGTAAAGACTTAAAGGTTGAGACCGAGTTTGCGTCTCTGACATGGGTAGGCAGACCGTTCCATAAAAATGGAGCTCTATAGGAGAAAGCCCTGCCTCCAGCTGTTTGCTTAGAAATTCTAGGGACAATTAGGAGGCCTGCGTCTTGTGACCGTAGCGTACGTGTAGGTATGTACGGCAGGACCAAATCAGAGAGATAGGTAGGAGCAAGCCCATGCAATGCTTTGTAGGTTAGCAGTAAAACCTTGAAATCAGCCCTTGCTTTGACAGGAAGCCAGTGTAGGGAGGCTAGCACTGGAGTAATATGATCAAATTTTTGGTTCTAGTCAGGATTCTAGCAGCCGTATTTAGCACTAACTGAAGTTTATTTAGTGCTTTATCCGGGTAGCCGGAAAGTAGAGCATTGCAGTAGTCCAACCTAGAAGCGACAAAAGCATGGATTAATTTTTCTGCATCATTTTTGGACAGAAAGTTTCTGATTTTTGCAATGTTACGTAGATGGAAAAAAGCTGTCCTTGAAATGGTCTTGATATGTTCTTCAAAAGAGAGATCAGGGTCCAGAGTAACGCCGAGGTCCTTCACAGTTTTATTTGAGATGACTGTACAACCATTAAGATTAATTGTCAGATTCAACAGAAGATCTCTTTGTTTCTTGGGACCTAGAACAAGCATCTCTGTTTTATCCGAGTTTAAAAGTAGAAAGTTTGCTGCCATCCACTTCCTTATGTCTGAAACACATTAAACTGATATCTTATATACTGCAGTATGACATCTTAACTACTAAACTAATATAATAATATACTGCAGTATGACATCTGTACTATTAAACTGATATATTATATACTGCAGTATGACATCTGTACTACTAATATAATGTATACTGCAGTATGATATCTGTTTTATAAAACTAATATCATATATACTGCAGTATGATATCTGTACTACTAATATAATGTATACTGCAGTATGATATCTGTATTATTAAACTAATATAATACATACTGCAGTATGACGTCTGTACTATTACACTGATATATTAAATACTGCAGTATGACATCTTAACTACTAAACTAATATAATATATACTGCAGTATGACATCTGAACTATTAAACTGATATATTATATACTGCAGTATGACATCTAAACTATTAAACTGATATCTTATATACTGCAGTATGACATATGAACTATTAAACTGATATATTATATACTGCAGTATGATATCAGTATTATTAAACTGATATAAATAATACTGCAGTATGACACCTGTACTACTAATATAATATATACTGCAGTATGACATCTGAACTATTAAACTGACATTTTATATACTGCAGTATGACATTTAAACTATTAAACTGATATAATATACACTGCAGTATGACTTCTGAACTATTAAACTGATATATTATATACTTCAGTATGACATGTGTACTACTAATATAATCTATACTGCAGTATGACATATGTACTATTAAACTAATATAATATATACTGCAGTATGACATGTGAACTATTAAACTAATATAATATATACTGCATTATGACATCTGTACTATTAAACTGATATATTATATACTGCAGTATGACATCTGTACTATTAAACTGATATATTGTATACTGCAGTATGATGTCTGAACTATTAAACTGATATATAATATACTGCAGTATGACATCTATACAACTAATATAATATATACTTCAGTATGACATCTATACTATTAAACTGATATAATATATACTGCAGTATGACATCTGTACTACTAAAATAATATATACTGCAGTATGACATCTGTACTACTAATATAATGTATACTGCAGTATGATACTTGTATTATTAAACTAATATAATATATACTGCAGTATGACATCTGTACTACTAATATAATGTATACTGCAGTATGATATCTGTATTATTAAACTAATATAATATATACTGCAGTATGACACCTGTACTATTAATCTGATATATTATATACTGCAGTATGACATCTGAACTCTTAAACTGATATATTATATACTGCAGTATGACATCTGAACTATTAAACTGATATATTATATACCGCAGTATGAAATCTGTACTACTAATATAATAAGTTCTGCAGTATGACATCTGAACTATTAAACTGGTATATTATATACTGCAGTATGACATCTAAACTATAAAACTGATATCTTATATACTGTAGTATGACAAATGAACTATTCAACTGATATATTATATACTGCAGTATGACATCAGTATTATTAAACTGATATAGTAAATACTGCAGTATGACACCTGTACTACTAATATAATGTATACTGCAGTATGACATCTGAACTATTAAACTGATATATTATATACTGCATTATGACATCTAAACTATTAAACTGATATCTTATATACTGCAGTATGACATCTGAACCATTAAACTGATATATTATATACTGCAGTATGACATCTGTACTACTAATATATTATATACTGCAGTATGACTTCTGAACTATTAAACTGATATATTATTTACTGCAGTATGACATCTGTACTATTAAACTAATATATTATATACTGCAGTATGACATCTGTACTATTAAACTGATATATTATATACTGCAGTATGACATCTGTACTATTAAACTGATATATTATATACTGCAGTATGACATCTGTACTATTAAAATGATATATTATATACTGCAGTATGACATCTGAACTATTAAACTGATATAATATATACTGCAGTATGACATCTGTACTACTAATATAATATATACTTCAGTATGACATATTGTATTAATATAATCTATACTGCAGTATGACATATGTACTATTAAACTAATATAATATATACTGCAGGATGACATCTGTACTACTAATATAATATATACTGCAGTATGACATCTGAACTATTAAACTGGTATATATATACTGCAGTATGACATCTAAACTATTAAACTGATATATATACTGCAGTATGACATATGTACTATTAAACTAATATATAATATATACTGCAGTATGACATATGTACTATTCAACTAATATAATATATACTGCAGTATGACATCTGTACTATTAAACTGATATATTATATACTGCAGTATGACATCTGTACTACTAATATAATATATACTGCAGTATGACATCTGTACTATTAAACTGATATATACTGCAGTATGACATCTGTACTATTAAACTGATATATACTGCAGTATGACATATTTAGTATTAAACTGATAAAATATAAACTGCAGTATGACTTCTGAACTATTAAACTGATATATTATATACTTCAGTATGACATCTGTACTACTAATATAATATATTCTGCAGTATGACATCTGAACTATTAAACTGATATATTATATACTGCAGTATGACATGTGAACTATTAAACTAATATATTATATACTGCAGTATGACATCTGAACTATTAAACTAATATAATATATACTGCATTATGACATCTGTACTATTAAACTGATATATTATATACTGCAGTATGACATCTGAACTATCTGTACTATTAAACTGATATATTATATTATATACTGCAGTATGATATCTGTTTTATAAAACTAATATAATATATATACTGTAGTATGATATCTGTATTATTAAACTAATATAATATATACTGCAGTATGACACCTGTACTATTACACTGAAATATTAAATACTGCAGTATGACATCTTAACTACTAAACTAATATAATATATACTGCAGTATGACATCTGTACTATTAAACTGATATATTATATACTGCAGTATGACATCTGTACTACTAATATAATATATTCTGCAGTATGACATCTGAACTATTAAACTGATATATTATATACTGCAGTATGACATCTAAACTATTAAACTGATATCTTATATACTGCAGTATGACATATGAACTATTAAACTGATATATTATATACTGCAGTATGACATCAGTATTATTAAACTGATATAATATATACTGCAGTATGACACCTGTACTACTAATGTAATATATACTGCAGTATGACATCTGAACTATTAAACTGACATTCTATATACTGCAGTATGACATTTAAACTATTAAACTGATATAATATATACTGCAGTATGACTTCTGAACTATTAAACTGATATATTATATACTTCAGTATGACATGTGTACTACTAATATAATCTATACTGCAGTATGACATATGTACTATTAAACTAATATAATATATACTGCAGTATGACATGTGAACTATTAAACTAATATAATATATACTGCATTATGACATCTGTACTATTAAACTGATATATTATATACTGCAGTATGACATCTAAACTATTAAACTGATATATTATATACTGCAGTATGACATCAGTATTATTAAACTGATATATAATATACTGCAGTATGACATCTATACTACTAATATAATATATACTTCAGTATGACATCTATAGTATTAAACTGATATAATGTATACTGCAGTATGACATCTGTACTACTAAAATAATATATACTGCAGTATGACATCTGTACTACTAATATAATGTATACTGCAGTATGATATCTGTATTATTAAACTAATATAATATATACTGCAGTATGACATCTGTACTACTAATATAATGTATACTGCAGTATGATATCTGTATATGACACCTGTATATTAAACTGCAGTATGACATCTGTACTATTAAACTGATATATTATATACTGCAGTATGACATCTTTACTATTAAACTGATATATTGTTACTGCAGTATGACATCTGAACTATTAAACTGATATAATATATACTGCAGTATGACATCTAAACTATAAAACTGATATTTACATTTACATTGCAGTATTTATGACACTCTTATCCAGAGCGACTACTAATATAATATATACTGCAGTATGAATCTGAACTATTAAACTGATATCTTATATACTGCAGTATGACATCTGAACTATTCAACTGATATATTATATACTGCAGTATGACATCTGAACTATTAAACTGATATAATATATACTGCAGTATGACATCTGTACTACTAATATAATATATACTGCAGTATGACATCTGTAACTATTAAACTAATATAATTATGTACTGCAGTATGACATCTGTACTATTAAACTGATATATTATATACTGCAGTATGACATCTGATATATTATATAAACATGTACTACTATATATATATACCTCAGTATGAAATCTGTACTATAATATAATAATATATACTGCAGTATGACATCTGCACTATTAAACTGATATATTATATACTGCAGTATGACATCTAAACTATAAAACTGATATATTATATACTGCAGTATGACAAATGAACTATTAAACTGATATATTATATACTACAGTATGACATCTGTATTATTAAACTGATATAATATATACTGCAGTATGACATCTGTAATTATTAAACTGATATAGTATATACTGCAGTATGACATCTGTACTACTAATATAATATATACTGCAGTATGACATCTGTACTATTAAACTGATATATTATATACTGCAGTATGACATCTGAACTATTAAACTGATATAATATATACTGCAGTATGACATATGAACTATTAAACTGATATATTATATACTGCAGTATGACATCAGTATTATTAAACTAATATAAATATATACTGCAGTATGACATCTGTACTACTAATGTAATATATACTGCAGTATGACATCTGAACTATTAAACTGACATTCTATATACTGCAGTATGACATTTAAACTATTAAACTGATATAATATATACTGCAGTATGACTTCTGAACTATTAAACTGATATATTATATACTTCAGTATGACATGTGTACTACTAATATAATCTATACTGCAGTATGACATATGTACTATTAAACTAATATAATATATACTGCAGTATGACATGTGAACTATTAAACTAATATAATATATACTGCATTATGACATCTGTACTATTAAACTGATATATTATATACTGCAGTATGACATCTGTACTATTAAACTGAAATATTGTATACTGCAGTATGATGTCTGAACTATTAAACTGATATAATATATACTTCGGTATGACATCTGTACTACTAATATAATAGATATTGCAGTATGACATCTGTACTATGACATCTGTACTACAAATATAATGTATACTGCAGTATGATATCTGTATTATTAAACTAATATAATATATACTGCAGTATGATATCTGAACTATTAAACTAATATAATATATACTGCAGTATGACATAGGTACTATTAAACGAATATAATATATACTGCAGTATGATATCTGAACTATTAAACTGATATGTTATATACTGCAGTATGACATATGTACTATTAAACTAATATAATATATACTGCAGTATGACATCTAAACTATAAAACTGATATCTATATACTGCAGTACAAATGATATTCAACTGTTATTATACTGCAGTATGACATCTGTACTATTAAACTGATATATACTGCAGTATGACATCTGTACTATTAAACTGATATATATATACTGCAGTATGACTATTTAGTATTAAACTGATAAAATATATACTGCAGTATGACTTCTGAACTATTAAACTGATATATTATATACTTCAGTATGACATGTGTACTACTAATATAATATAGTATGACAACTATTAAACTGATATATTATATACTGCACTCTATATATATTATATGACATCTGTACTACTAATATAACTGCAGTATGATATTTGTACTATTAAACTAATATAATATATACTGCAGTATGACATCTGTACTATTAAACTATATAATGTATACTGCAGTATGATATCTGTATTATTAAACTAATATAATATATACTGCAGTATGACATCTGTACTATTAAACTGATATATTATATACTGCAGTATGACATCTGTACTTATTAAACTGATATATTATATACTGCAGTATGACATCTGAACTATTAAACTGATATATATATACTGCAGTATGACATCTGTACTACTAATATAATATATACTGCAGTATGACATCTGAACTATTAAACTGATATATTATATACTGCAGTATGACATCTGTACTAAAAATATAAAACTGATATTTACATTTACATATAATAAGTCATGACATTATGATATTAGATATATATATATTAAACTAAAAACTGATATATATACTGACTTACAATTCAACTGAATTATACTGCAGTATGACATCTGATTAAACTCATATAATATATACTGCAGTATGACATCTGAACTATAATAAACTGATATAAACTTATATACTGCAGTATGACATCTGAACTATTAAACTGATATATTATATACTGCAGTATGACATCTAAACTATAAAACTGATATTTATGATTTACATTTAAGTTTGACATATGTCACTATTAAAATAATATATACTGCAGTATGACTTACAAATTGGTGAATTCACCTTCTGACATTATCTTATATACTGCAGTATGACAAATGAACTATTCAACTGATATATTATATGCTGCAGTATGACATCAGTATTATTAAACTGATATAGTATATACTGCAGTATGACACCTGTACTACTAATATAATATATACTGCAGTATGACATCTGAACTATTAAACTGATATATTATATACTGCATTATGACATCTAAACTATTAAACTGATATCTTATATACTGCAGTATGACATCTGAACTATTAAACTGATATATTATATACTGCAGTATGACATCTGTACTACTAATATATTATATACTGCAGTATGACTTCTGAACTATTAAACTGATATATTATTTACTGCAGTATGACATCTGTACTATTAAACCAATATATTATATACTGCAGTATGACATCTGTAATATTAAACTGATATATTATATACTGCAGTATGACATCTGTAATATTAAACTGATATATTATATACTGCAGTATGACATCTGTACTATTAAACTGATATATTATATACTGCAGTATGACATCTGAACTATTAAACTGATATAATATATACTGCAGTATGACATCTGTACTACTAATATAATGTATACTGCAGTATGACATTTGTACTATTAAACTGATATATTATATACTGCAGTATGACATCTGTACTATTAAACTGATATATTATATACTGCAGTATGACTTCTGAACTATTAAACTGATATATTATATACTGCAGTATGACATCTGTAAACTATTATATATAATGGTATGACATCTGTATATATTATATACTGCAGTATGACATCTGTACTATTAAACTGATATATTATATACTGCAGTATGACATCTGTACTATTAAACTGATATATTATATACTGCAGTATGACATCTGAACTATTAAACTGATATAATATATACTGTAGTATGTATATTCAGGGAGTATCTGTACTACTAATATAATGTAAATACTGCAGTATGATATTTGTAAGTTATTAAACTAATATAATATATACTGCAGTATGACATCTGTACTACTAATATAATGTACACTGCAGTATGATATCTGTATTATTAAACTAATATAATATATACTGCAGTATGACACCTGTACTATTAAACTGATATATTATATACTGCAGTATGACATCTGAACTCTTAAACTGATATATTATATACTGCAGTATGAAATCTGAACTATTAAACTGATATATTATATACCGCAGTATGAAATCTGTACTACTAATATAATAAGTTCTGCAGTATGACATCTGAACTATTAAACTGATATATTATATACTGCAGTATGACATCTAAACTATAAAACTGATATCTTATATACTGCAGTATGACAAATGAACTATTCAACTGATATATTGTATACTGCAGTATGACATCATTATTATTAAACTGATATAGTATATACTGCAGTATGACACCTGTACTACTAATATAATATATACTGCAGTATGACATCTGAACTATTAAACTGATATATTATATACTGCAGTATGACATCTAAACTATTAAACTGATATATTATATACTGCAGTATGACATCAGTATTATTAAACTGATATAATATATACTGCAGTATGACACCTGTACTACTAATGTAATATATGTACTACTGACAGTATGACATCTGAACTATTAAACTGACATGTGGGGAGGATATATACTGCAGTATGACATTGACCTAAACTATTAAACTGATATAATATATACTGTTTGTATGACTTCTGAACTATTAAACTGATATATTATATACTGCAGTATGACATGTGTACTACTAATATAATCTATACTGCAGTATGACATATGTACTATTAAACTAATATAATATATACTGCAGTATGACATCCCTGAACTATTAAACTAATATAATATATACTGTAGTATGACATCTGTACTACTAACACTGAACCGTTAACCAGTGTATAATGTATACTGCAGTATGACTTCTGAACTATTAAACTGATATATTATATACTTCAGTATGACATGTGTACTACTAATATAATCTATACTGCAGTATGATGTAATGTACTATTAAACTAATATAATATATACTGCAGTATGACATGTTGAACTATTAAACTAATATAATATATAATCTGCATTATGACATCTGTAATCTATTAAACTGATATATTATATACTGCAGTATGACATCTGTACTATTAAACTGATATATTGTATACTGCAGTATGATGTCTGAACTATTAAACGGATATAATATATACTGCAGTATGACATCTGTTTACTACTAATATAATAGATACTGCAGTATGACATCTGTACTACAAAACAGCAAGATTTGATATAATGTATACTGCAAGTATGATATCTGTATTATTAAACTAAAATAATATATACTGCAGTATGATATCTGAACTATTAAACTAATATAATATATACTGCAGTATGACATGGGGACACTATTAAACAAATATAATATAAACTGTAGTATGATATCTGAACTATTAAACTAATATAATATATACTGCAGTACAACTAATATAATATAACACTGCAGTATGACTTCTGTACTAAAAAAACACTGATATGTAATCGCTTCCAAAGATGATTCCAACATTTACTGACTCAGGGGTGTGAATAATTATGTAAATTAAATATTTCTGTATATAACATGTTTTCACTTTGTCATGATGGGGTATTGTGTGTAAATGAGTGATTTAAAAAAAAATACATATATTGAACCTCTTTTGAAATCAGTCTGAAACACAACAAAATATTGAATATGTCATGTGGTACGAATACTATCTGAAGGAACTGTACATTAAAACAGTGTTTGTACTAGGTCTCACTGACCTGGGGAGGATCCCTGTAGAAGTTACCTCACACTGAACCGTTAACCAGTGTTTGTACTAGGTCTCACTGACCTGGGGAGGATCCCTGTAGAAGTTACCTCACACTGAACCGTTAACCAGTGTTTGTACTAGGTCTCACTGACCTGGGGAGGATCCCTGTAGGTCTCAAGTTACCTCCACACTGAACCGTTAACCAGTGTTTGTACTAGGTCTCACTGACCTGGGGAGGATCCCTGTAGAAGTTACCTCACACTGAACGGTTAACCAGTGTTTGTACTAGGTCTCACTGACCTGGGGAGGATCCCTGTAGAAGTTACCTCACACTGAACCGTTAACCAGTGTTTGTACTAGGTCTCACTGACCTGGGGAGGATCCCTGTAGAAGTTACCTCACACTGAAACAATTTAAGACAGTAGAAGAAAAAGGAAGACATGTAATATGTAATGGTCCCTGTCTGGCTCACTTGATAGATCATGGCATTAGTAATTCCAGGGTCAAAGGGTTTGGTTAAAAGCATCTGTTACACGGAATATGTTGTTATGTAAAAAAAACACACAAAAAACATGAATATAAAGTCACGGAAGAGGCAGATAAAATCTTCGATCTGTACCTAAGAGTGAGGAAGTGGGTGAAGTAGCCCTATGACATATTATTTTCATTAGGAGATGTTGACTCATCTCACGTAAAACACAGCGAGCCATCGCTTCATTCCGCCTTTACTCTATCTCTCCAATCTCTCTTTCATCGGAGCGAGAGCGAATAGAGAGTTTATGATAGGGATACTGAGGGGAGAGAGACAGATTTATAAGGTGGTGTCTATGATGGGGAGATAATTGAGACTTACATGATGAAACAGAATACACAAGCGTGAGCAACATACAGTGGGTCAAACAAGTATTTAGTCAGCCACCAATTGTGCCAGTTCTCCCACTTAAAAATATGAGAGAGGCCTGTAATTTTCATCATAGGTACACTTCAACTACAAAATGAGAAAAAAATCCAGAAAATCACATTGTAGGATTTTTTTATGAATTTATTTGCAAATTATGGTGGAAAATAAGTATTTGGTCACCTAAAAACGAGCAAGATTTCTGGCTCTCACAGACCTGTAACTTCTTCTTTAAGAGGCTCCTCTGTCCTCCACTCGTTACCTGTAATAATGGCACCTGTTTGAACTTGTTATCAGTATAAAAGACACCTGTCCACAACCTCAAACAGTCACACTCCAAACTCCACTATGACCAAAGAGCTGTTAAAAGACACCAGAAACAAAATTGTAGACCTGCCCCAGGCTGGGAAGACTGAATCTGCAATAGGTAAGCAGCTTAGTTTGAAGAAATCAACTGTGGGAGCAACTATTAGGAAATGGAAGACATACAAGACCACTGATAATCTCCCTCGATCTGGGGCTCCACGCAAGATCTCACCCCGTGGGGTCAAAATGACTCAGGATTCTATAGTATCAAATCCTGCAGTGCCAGACATGTCCCCCTGCTTAAGCCAGTACATGTCCAGGCCCGTCTGAAGTTTGCTAGAGAGCATTTGGATGATCCAGAAGAAGATTGGGAGAATGTTATATAGTCAGATGAAACCAAAATTGAACTTTTTGGTAAAAACTCAACTAGTCGTGTTTGGAGGACAAAGAATGCTGATTGCATCCAAAGAACACCATACCAACTGTGAAGCATGGGGGTGGAAACATCATGCTTTGGAGCTGTTTTTCTGCAAAGAGACCAGGACGACTGATCCGTGTAAAGGAGAGAATTAATGGGGCCATGTATCATGAGATTTTGAGTCAAAAGCTCCTTCCATCAGCAAGGGCATTGAAGATGAAACGTGGCTGGGTCTTTCAGCATGACAATGATCCCAAACACACCGCCCGGGCAACGAAGGAGTGGCTTCGTAAGAAGCATTTCGAGGTCCTGGAGTGGCCTAGCCAGTCTCCAGATCTCAACCCCATAGAAAATCTTTGGAGGGAGTTGAAAGTCCGTGTTGCCCAGCAACAGCCCCAAAACATCACTGCTATAGAGGAGATCTGCATGGAGGAATGGGCCAAAATACCAGCAACAGTGTGTGAAAACCTTGTGAAGACTTACAGAAAACGTTTGACCTCTGTCATTGCCAACAAAGAGTATATAACAAAGTATTGAGATAAACTTTTGTTATTGACCAAATACTTATTTTCCACCATCATTTGCAAATAAATTCATTAAAAATTCTACAATGTGATTTTCTGGATTTTTTTTCTCATTTTGTCTGTCATAGTTGAAGTGTACCTATGATGAAAATTACAGGCCTCTCTCATCTTTTTAAGTGGGAGAACTTGCACAATTGGTGGCTGACTAAATACTTTCCTGCCCCACTGTATGAATTGACTCTTGGCCCGTAGAACTATTAAATGTTAAAGTTTTTTATTGTTCTACCATAAATGCTATATCCAACAAAGGAACATACTGGAAGTATGGCACCTCCTTGACAGACCATACTGTAGGACACTCAGGTCGAGATCCAACCAGATCAAAGCGTCAGTCAGCGAGAGCAGGCACCCGCATAGCGGATGTTTTGGCTTGTCGGAGGTGGAAGTGCTTTGGAGCCAAATCGATGAGCAGCTGCTCTTGGGGTCATTGTCACAAATCCACAGATCAAATCAAATTGTTTGGGTCACATGCGTCAAATACAAGAGGTGTAGACCTTAAAGTGAAATGCTTACTTACAAGCAGCTAACCAATTATGCAGTTTATATATATATATGACTAAGAAATAAAAGTAACAAGTATTTAAAGAGCAGCAGTAAAATAACAATAGCGAGACTGTATACAGGGGGTACCGGTACAGAGTCAATGTGTGGGGGCACCGGTTCGTCGAGGTAATTGAGGTTATATGTACATGTAGGTAGAGTTATTGAAGTGACCATGTATAGATGATAACAATAGAGAGTAGCAGCAGTGTATAAGATAGGACAGGGTCGGGGACGGGGAAGGGAGGGGGGGGGTTAATGCCATTTGACTAGATATTCAGTAGTCTTATGGTTTGGGGGTAGAATCTGTTTCGAAGCCTCTTGGACCTAGACATGGAGCTCCGGTATCGCTTGCCATGCGGTAGCAGAGAGAACAGTCTATGACTGGGGTGGCTGGGGTCTGTCAATTTTTAGGGCCTTCCTCAGACACCACAGAGTATAGAGGTCCTGGATGGCATGAAGCTTGGCCCCAGTGATGTACTGGGCCGTTCACACTACCCTCTGAAGTGCCTTGCTGTCGGAGGCCGAACAGTTGCCATACCAGGCAGTGATGCAAACGGTCAGGATGCTCTCGATGGTGCAGCTGTAAAACCTTTTGAGGATCTGAGGACCCATGCCAAATCTTTTCAGTCCCGTGGGGTGGAATAGGTTTTTGTCTTGATCACTTTGAGGGAGAGGTTGTTGTCCTAGCACCACACGGCCAGGTTTCTGACCTCCTCATCCCTATGGGCTTTAGCTAAGTGTTCTAACACAGTCTTGTGAGATTCAGGAGATCCGGTTAGCATCCAGTCAGTCACAAGAGCAAGATGAACTAGGTAGTGGAAAAGCTATCCTTAGAAGGGCTATGAAAGGGCTATCCACATTTCCTTCTAAAGTATCCATAGATAGGAACAGACCATGTTCCAGAGTCATAGATTTCAGACCATAACAGCTTGTAGCCCAAATGGTTAAAACGCTAGAGCCAAATTCATTGGAAGAAAATAAATTCAACGTGCCACATTGGCTTCAGAAACTACCAGAACCCTGTTTATTACATTTACATTTACATTTAAGTCATTTAGCAGACGCTCTTATCCAGAGCGACTTACAAATTATTGTAGAGAGCATCTGTTCTCTGCTACAATTCCTGGCTGGAAAAGTACCAGGATGTTGAATCTGAATTTAGAGAACTGAATTTGAAAAGTGAATCTGAATGCATCTGAGAAATTGAAAATATGAAACATTGATAAACTTGAAATGATGGTTTGTAAACTGGATACAGACATTGAATGTAATATCTACCATATTTATATTGAATTTGACATTTCAGTTACATTGAAATTAACTTTAAAAACTGAATGAAACATTATGGTCACACCCTGACCATAGTTTATTTGTATGTTTCTATGTTTGGTTGGTCAGGGTGTGATCTGAGTGGGCATTCTATGTTGGATGTCTTGTTTGTCTATTTCTATGTCTGGCCTGATATGGTTCTCAATCAGAGGCAGGTGTTAGTCATTGTCTCTGATTGGGAACCATATTTAGGTAGCCTGGGTTTCACTGTGTGTTGGTGGGTGATTGTTCCTGTCTCTGTGTTTTGCACCAGATAGGGCTGTTTTTGGTTTTCATATGTTTGTGATTTTGTTAGTTTCATCATTAAATACAATTAATCACAACTACGCTGCATTTTGGTCCGCTCCTCCTTCCCACAACGAAAGCCGTGACAATTATTTCAATTTCAAATCATAAAATACAAGCACATTTTCTGAATTCAATTGTTTAATTTGTGCATTCCAATTTTGACAATATTAAATTTAAATTCAACATCTAACTACAAATGAAAAATATGTAATTCAAATAGAGTTTCTGAGTTTGAAATCGCTCCGTACGCCCCCCCTTGTGTTAGAAGTTAAGAGCAAAAAAAGAGTAGTCTATATAGAAATAATTACGCTCAAATTGAAAAATCATTAAAGGACACAATGAGCATTTCTGTCATCCTAATGGAGGTGTAGATTACATCTCACATTCCAAGGCTACTTGGGATTTCTCTTAATGCCACTCGGTGTAGCCAATGGCACGGTCCGCTTTAGGTAATAATGCCGGGAGACGCTTGTGGACTTCACATCTCTAACACCGTTATGGGAAAATCTGGCTAAAGTGGATCTGATTGAGTCGGGCCCTCAGTACAACATCATCGTTATGGAGGATAATATTATACATGTTTAAAGAATGGATTCCTCTGAACCACCATTTAGAGAAAGAGACAGACAGAGAGTCTGGCCAAGGAGAAACCATGACTATGACAGACGGAGGACTTTGTACCTAACTGATATAATGACTGTACAATATCCAGTTGTATATGTTTCCACACCACCCACGTAGTTACAGATAGACCAAGAGGACTTTTATTGAGAGTTTAGCGCCACCTTGTGGTGACTTTAATGTAAACGCGTAGTCTTCTGTAGCTCAGTTGATAGAGAATGGGTGCTTGCAATGCCAGGACGTTGGGTTCGATTCCTGAGACCCCCCCTCCCATAAGTAAGATGAATGCATGCATGAATGTAAGTCACTTTGGAGAAAAGTGTTTGCTATAATTATGTTAACATCAGATCCGTCAATTCATTATCAACTTAGATATAAATTCCATTACTTTACAACAAAGCACAAGTGAATGATTCTCTTTCTCAAGACAGACAGACTGCAGGAAAGAACACCTGTGTTCCATCATGTATATCCCCAGGGATTTAGGGGGAAAACCAACCCTGTTCTCTGATATCTTGTGTGAGGCAGGCGAAGAGCACAGGGCTATATAAAGATGGCTCGATAATGAACAGGCATTGGAGGAATCTACAGCCCGCTCACCACACACACACACACACACACACACACACACTTCCTCCTATTAAGTCATCCCCGCCTTCTCTCTTCTCCAATTGGATATTGCCACTATGGCCCCTCCCCATAAGAACTTTGTCAAACAGCTGTCAAAGCGTTCTAATTTGCATATTCTCATGGAATGTAACTGTCATGGAACATTGGCTCCAACATGGTGCCAATTAAATGAAAGAAAAAATGATCTATTGTTGAGCTGTTGTCTGTGTGTCCTCTGGGCCCTGGTCAAATGTAAATGCACTACTTAGGGAATTGGGTGCCATTTGGGAACCAACTTATATCTATGACAGAGCCAGACCACTCTGTCTCCTCTTTCTCCCTACAGACAAGTGTTTATTAATACATGTAAACCGAATCATAGTCGCCAGGGCAACGCATAGCAGCCCACTGACTGGTGGAGAGGAGGCAGAGTCAATCCTCTCTCTCTCTATCTCTTTCTTTCTCCCTGTCTCTTTCTCTCTCTCTCTCTCTCTCTCTCTCTCTCTCTCTCTCTCTATCTCTCTCTCTCTCCCTCTCTCTCTCTTTCATGTCTCCTTCCTTTCTCTCTTATCCTCCCCTCACTCTCTCTTCTCCAGACCCACTGCCTCAGTTTCATCTTGTGGATATACTGTCTAAGGACGGAGGAGAGGAGAAAAGGATTGGAGAGAAAGTATCTGCTGAATGGTAAGTTTATCAAACATATCTAATAACATCAACTTCAAGTCTGTGCGTTTTTTTGAGATCGTGGTCAAACAGCTACTTGAAGTGTGTTTCTGGATCGGTTTTCAGAGTGTTTATCTGTAAAGCAGAGACACAGTTATTTATGTCCTGATAAAGTAGTTGTTTAGTACCTTTCTGAATCTGAATAATCTGCTGTAGGGCAGTTTGTGGGCAGTCAACTGTAGGGCAGTTTATTGGCAGTCAACTGTAGGGCAATTTGTGGACAGTCAACTGTAAGGAAATTTGTGGACAGTCAACTGTAAGGCAGTTTGTGGACAGTCAACTGTAGGGAAGTTTGTGGACAGTCAACTGTAAGGCAGTTTGTGGACAGTCAACTGTAGGGCAGTTTGTGGACAGTCAACTGTAGGGCAGTTTGTGGACAGTCAACTGTAGGGCAGTTTGTGGGCAGTCAACTGTAGGGAAGTTTGTGGACAGTCAACTGTAGGGCAGTTTGTGGACAGTCAACTGTAGGGCAGTTTGTGGACAGTCAACTGTAAGGCAGTTTGTGGACAGTCAACTGTAAGGCAGTTTGTGGGCAGTCAACTGTAGGGCAGTTTGTGGACAGTCAACTGTAAGGCAGTTTGTGGACAGTCAACTGTAGGGCAGTTTGTTGGCAGTCAACTGTAGGGCAGTTTGTGGACAGGCAACTGTAGGGCAGTTTATGGACAGTCAACTGTAGGGCAGTTTGTGGGCAGTCAACTGTAAGGCAGTTTGTGGGCAGTCAACTGTAAGGCAGTTTGTGGACAGTCAACTGTAGGGCAATTTGTGGACAGTCAACTGTAGGGCTTTTTGTGGACAGTCAACTAAGGCAGTTTGTGGGCAGTCAACTGTAAGGCAATTTGTGGACAGTCAACTGTAGGGCAGTTTGTGGGCAGTCAACTGTAAGGCAGTTTGTGGGCAGTCAACTGTAAGGCAATTTGTGGACAGTCAACTGTAGGGCTTTTTGTGGACAGTCAACTGTAAGGCAGTTTGTGGACAGTCAACTGTAAGGCAATTTGTGGACAGTCAACTGTAAGGCAGTTTGTGGGCAGTCAACTGTAAGGCAGTTTGTGGGCAGTCAACTGTAAGGCAGTTTGTGGACAGTCAACTGTAAGGCAGTTTGTGGGCAGTCAACTGTAAGGCAGTTTGTACATGTACATAGGCGGGAGACTCATGACGGAGGCTCTGTAGGAATGTGTCTTCTCCATGCGTACCCTGCCCAGGCAGGAAGAGAGAGACAGCTGGTGCCCCCCGCCATGCCGGTAACTGTCCATCCTAGGACGCCGGCGACACTGCAGAGAGACTGGCACTGAAAACAGTGGTCCTCGCGTAATTCACATATTTTAAATGTACATAAATTGACACAGAGGGGTACAGAGGGGGTAAAGCTGGGTAGTTTTCCAGAGTTCATTCACAGGTTACAAAAACTGACACAGGAAGTACTTGTTTACAGCAGTGGTTTTCTTTTGAGTTAGCATCTCATATTTTTTTTTTTTTTTTGGGGGGGGGGGGGGGTTACCTCCAAAGACTGGTCCTGACAAGGACAGATGGTTTTGTTTAATTGGTGGGTTCACAAAAAAACACTAAAACGTCAACAACGAGTCCAGTAATGAGTAATAAGTGAGTCTTACAGAATAGGCTAAAGCTAGCTCCGGCTAGCTTAACGAGCCGAGTCATTACAGCTAAACACCGAGCGTAGTCTTCCTGACGCAGTATGAATAGTTTGTCCATCGACTGGTACGTGACATGTTAGGACGATGTACTCTGTAATGTACTCTATGTCATAACAGTTGCTAAAGCGTTAGAGCCAGAGGCTACAAGCCAGGCTTAGAGGGTGTCACAGTGTTTCTGTGAATGCCTGTGTATTAGGATACAAGTCAATGTGTCCCCCCCATAAGAATAAGAGTAAACGCACATAGCGTGTGTGTGTGTGTGTGTGTGTGTGTGTGTGTGTGTGTGTGTGTGTGTGTGTGTGTGTGTGTGTGTGTGTGTGTGTGTGTGTGTGTGTGTGTGTGTGTGTGTGTGTGTGATCCCAGCTGTCAGTTGGTCCTAGGCTAGGGCAGCTGTCCCGTGGTGACTGACGTTCTTTAGGCTTATTGCTGTAATGCACCCCACCTCACCGTAACCCCTACCCCGCCTGGCCCCTTCCTCTGTTTCCAGTTCACTAAAACATCCTAATCGAAGACAACACCACCCCAGTCTGTTGAATGTGTTTCAACCTGTAGACTCTGTGGTTGGCATGCCTGTCCGCCAAAACAAACTGTTTCCTATTTGGTCTCGGCTGGCTTTTTCTACAATATCACATTATTACGTTTACAATATTACTCACAACTTCTGTTCACTCTTCATCTTCCTCCTCTTCATCACAGGGCATATGGAAGACCAAGAGACTGAGCTGCCGATGGACCCAGAAATATGCTTCGATCCGCTGTTCATCGACGAGGAAGATAAGAATGGGGACGATGGTGTTGAAGCGGAGACAGGCGCTTCATTCCAGCCTCTACTGGGAGTTATCGGTACAGACACAGTCCTGACGGGCTCAGCTCACAGTCAGTCCTCCCTATCGGATACCTGCAGAGAGACACACCTGGATGAGACACGAGCCCAGTTCAAGGACATGGACACCATGTTTAGAAGTCGTGTCGGAGAAACGACAGACTCGTTTGGGTCTCACCTGTCGACGACGGCCCAAATTAACACACACCTTAGTGGGGTAGGACAGATTCAGCCACACCGTAGTGGGGTAGGAGAGATTCAGCCACACCTTAGTGGGTTAGGACAGATTCAGCCACACCTTAGTGGGGTAGGAGAGATTCAGCCACACCTTAGTGGGTTAGGACAGATTCAGCCACACCTTAGTGGGGTAGGAGAGATTCAGCAACACCTTAGTGGGTTAGGACAGATTCAGCCACACCTTAGTGGGGTAGGAGAGATTCAGCCACACCTTAGTGGGGTAGGACAGATTCAACCACACCTTAGTGGGGTAGGAGAGATTCAGCCACACCTTAGTGGGTTAGGACAGATTCAGCCACACCTTAGTGGGGTAGGAGAGATTCAACCACACCTTAGTGGGTTAGGACAGATTCAGCCACACCTTAGTGGGGTAGGAGAGATTCAGCCACACCTTAGTGGGTTAGGACAGATTCAGCCACACCTTAGTGGGGTAGGAGAGATTCAGCCACACCTTAGTGGGTTAGGACAGATTCAACCACACCTTAGTGGGGTAGGACAGATTCAGCCACACCTTAGTGGGTTAGGACAGATTCAGCCACACCTTAGTGGGGTAGGAGAGATTCAGCCACACCTTAGTGGGTTAGGACAGATTCAGCCACACCTTAGTGGGGTAGGAGAGATTCAGCCACACCTTAGTGGGTTAGGACAGATTCAACCACACCTTAGTGGGGTAGGACAGATTCAACCACACCTTAGTGGGGTAGGACAGATTCAACCACACCTTAGTGGGGTAGGACAGATTCAACCACACCTGAGGGAGATGGATGACCTATTGAAGAGTTGTGAGGACATGACAGGTGTCTCCATCACCTCCTGCCTGTCCACCATGTACACAGACACACACCTGTCTGGACCAGCTCAGAACCAGAACCAGTCAGACATACAGAAGATGGTTGCTATGATGGGGAGCTGTGGTGGTAATGACCGTCACACAGGTGCCTCCATCCTGACCTACACAGACACACACGTGGAGGAGTCTAGGAACCAGTGCCAAAGTCACCTGAAGGAGGTGGAATCCATTTTGGATCAGAGTGGAGCCAAAGGAGCCGCTGTCCAGCCTCAGTTGCCTCCCCTTACCTCTGCAGGCACTCAGCTGAGTGGCACTATGGCTGAGTATCAGACAGAGCTAATGGCGATGCTGGCCATGTTAGAGAACTGTATGGAGGAGGCAGGGATTACCTTTGACCCTTTAGAGTGGACTTACCCTAGTTTACCCAAAGGATACGGCCAACACAACACCAACATGAAAAAGGTAACACAAGACAGACACACGGAGAGAGGAGTAGCAACACAAGGACACAAGGAGAGAGGAGTAGCAACACAAGGACACAAGGAGAGAGGAGTAGCAACACAAGGACACATGGAGTCTGTGGGATGTGTGGATATGAAGCAATATTTGGGAAGTACCTTTGGCCGATTTGAGCCCCCAAGCTATCAAGCTATCTCCACAGAGAGACACTCGGATGGGTCAGGAGACTGTGGAGATACACACACTACAGGGTCCATGTCCACGGTGGTGTGTGACGAGGACACAGAAGGACATGTCTCCGGCGTTTCTGTGGGGGACACAGAGGCTCACATTATCTGGGGTCAACAACTAGAGACAGGGCTGGGAGGGGTGGAGGAGTTGGAGGTGTTGGGTACTGTGCTAGAAGGGTGCATCGAGGAGGTGGAGAAACTGGAGAAGAGACGGAATGAACTGATGGGAGAGCTGCAGGTACTGAGAGAGGAGAAGACGGGGACAGAGGAAGGGAGTGAAGGAGGGCAGGCGGCACAGTTAAGCCAGGTGCTGAATATTGAGGCAGACGGGAGGAGGGAGGCGCGGATGAGGGAGTGGCAGTCTTTGAGGGCTGAGAGGAGTGAGGAGCAGAGGAGGCTGTCCAGTGTGCGTCTGGAGAGGCAGGGTCTTCAGGAGGAGATGAGGAGGCTGAAGAGGAGGCTGTTCTCTGTCGCCAGGGAGTGTGCTCACAACCAGGTCACCCTGGCAACCCAGCAGCGTGATGTTGCCCAGCTAAACAAAGAACAGGTAGGGGCTGGAGTTTTCTTCTGACCAGTCCAGAACTTTCTGAGTAGCCATGAAATGTCTGGGTGTTCAGGATATACATTAGTATCCACTACACTTCTGGGTGTTCAGGATATACATTAGTATCCACTACACTTCTGGGTGTTCAGGATATACATGAGAATCCACTACACTTCTGGGTGTTCAGGATATACATGAGTATCCATTACACTTCTGGGTGTTCAGAATATACATTAGTATCCACTACACTTCTGGGTGTTCAGGATATACATGAGTATCTATTACACTTCTGGGTGTTCAGGATATACATTAGTATCCACTACACTTCTGGGTGTTCAGGATATACATGAGTATCCACTACACTTCTGGGTGTTCAGAATATACATTAGTATCCATTACACTTCTGGGTGTTCAGGATATACATTAGTATCCACTACACTTCTGGGTGTTCAGGATATACATTAGTATCCACTACACTTCTGGGTGTTCAGGATATACATGAGAATCCACTACACTTCTGGGTGTTCAGAATATACATTAGTATCCACTACACTTCTGGGTGTTCAGGATATACATTAGTATCCACTACACTTCTGGGTGTTCAGGATATACATTAGTATCCACTACACTTCTGGGTGTTCAGAATATACATTAGTATCCACTACACTTCTGGGTGTTCAGAATATACATTAGTATCTATTACACTTCTGGGTGTTCAGGATATACTTGAGTATCCACTACACTTCTGGGTGTTCCAGCACCTTTTTAATTATTATTATTTTTATTTAACCAGGTGAGACCAGTTGAGAACAAGTTCTCATTTACAACTGCGACCAGGCCAAGATAAAGCATAGCAGTGCGACAAAAACAACAACACAGAGTTACACATGGGATTAACAAACATACAGTCAATAACACAATAGAATAATCTATATACAGTGTGTGCAAATGAAGTAAGGAGGGAAGGCAATAAATAGGCCAATAGTGGCGAAGTAATTACAATTTATCAATTAATACTGGAGTGATACACGTGCAGATGAGGATGTGCAAAAGAGCAGAAAAACAAATATCGGGATGAGGCAGGAAGTGGGTTGGATGGGCTATTTACAGATGGGCTGTGTACAGCTGCAGCGATCGGGTGTCCATATACCTTCTGAGTATCCATGAATCTTCTGGGTGTTCCAGCACTTTCTGAGTATCCATGAATCTTCTGGGTGTTACAGCACCTTCTGAGAATCCATGAATCTTCTGGGTGTTCCAGCACCTTCTGAGTATCCATGAATCTTCTGGGTGTTCCAGCACCCTCTGAGTATCCATGAATCTTCTGGGTGTTCCAGCACCCTCTGAGTATCCATGAATCTTCTGGGTGTTCCAGCACTTTCTGAGTATCCATGAATCTCCTGGGTGTTCCAGCACCCTGTGAGTATCCATGAATCCCCTGGGTTTTCCAGCACCTTCTGAGTATCCATGAATCTTCTGGGTGTTCCAGCACCTTCTGAGTATCCATGAATCTTCTGGGTGTTCCAGCACCTTCTGAGTATCCATGAATCACCTGGGTGTTCCAGCACCTTCTGAGTATCCATGAATCTCCTGGGTGTTCCAGCACCTTCTGAGTATCCATGAATCTCCTGGGTGTTCCAGCACCTTCTGAGTATCCATGAATCTCCTGGGTGTTCCAGCACCCTCTGAGTATCCATGAATCTTCTGGGTGTTCCAGCACCTTCTGAGTATCCATGAATCTCCTGGGTGTTCCAGCACCTTCTGAGTATCCATGAATCTCCTGGGTGTTCCAGCACCTTCTGAGTATCCATGAATCTTCTGGTTGTTCCAGCACCCTCTGAGTATCCATGAATCTTCTGGGTGTTCCAGCACCTTCTGAGTATCCATGAATCTTCTGGGTGTTCCAGCACTTTCTGAGTATCCATGAATCTTCTGGGTGTTACAGCACCTTCTGAGAATCCATGAATCTTCTGGGTGTTCCAGCAGCCTCTGAGTATCCATGAATCTTCTGGGTGTTCCAGCACCTTCTGAGTATCCATGAATCTTCTGGGTGTTCCAGCACCTTCTGAGTATCCATGAATCTTCTGGGTGTTCCAGCACCCTCTGAGTATCCTTGAATCTCCTGGGTGTTCCAGCACCCTCTGAGTATCCATGAATCTTCTGTGTGTTCCAGCACCCTCTGAGTATCCATGAATCTACTGGGTGTTCCAGCACCTTCTGAGTATCCATGAATCTTCTGGGTGTTCCAGCACCCTCTGAGTATCCATGAATCTTCTGGGTGTTCCAGCACCCTCTGAGTATCCATGAATCTTCTGGGTGTGCCTTCTGTGCTAGACAACCTTCTGAATGTTCCTAAACCATCATTATTCCAAAACCTTATGTGCATTCTAGAACCTTCTTGAGTGTTTTTTATATCCTGAACCCCCAGAATATTGTATGAGTGTTCTAGAGTATTTCAAATGTTAAATGTTCGAGAACACTGAGTGTTCCAGAACCCTCTGCTGCGTTCATCAGAGCTCAAAAGGCAATGCAGGTTATTCTCTCTCTCTCTCTCTCTTTCGCTCTCTCTCTCGTTCTCCATCTCGCTCTCCGTCTCGCTCTCCGTCTCTTCCCCAGCTGGAACTTGACGCACTGATCGTCAAGCTGACTGAGGAGGTGTCTCAGCTTCGCTCCACCCACCAGTCCCAGCTCTCCACTCTGCAGTCCCAGCTCTCCACTCTGCAGTCCCAGCTCCAGACCCACAGCCAGACACCCAACCCCATAGAGGAGATGTCCCAGAGCAAGAGGTACTCCTGTGGGGAGTTACAGCAGTACCTGCAGGGGGGGCTCAAAGCCCTGGAGGAAAGGTATTCACTCTCAACATTGCCAGGCGTTATCATAACTCAAAGGTGGTCTTGAGTCAAGCATGGCACTAGGATTGACACAGCAATTATTATGTATGCACTTATCATGATTGATACTATGATCATGAATTATATATCATGATACCAAATTCCAATAGCCCCGGTATTGTTATTTACGGCTGCTCTTTAATTATTTGTTATTCTTATCTCTTTTTTTGTGGGGGGGGGGGGGTGGTAATTTCTTAAAACTGCATGGTTGGTTAAGGGCTTGTAACTAAGCATTTAACTGTGAGGTCTACCTACACCTGTTGTATTCAGCATTTCACTGTAAGGTCTACCTACACCTGTTGTATTCAGCATTTCACTGTAAGGTCTACTACACCTGTTGTATTCAGCATTTCACCGTGAGGTCTACTACACCTGTTGTATTCAGCATTTCACTGTAAGGTCTACCTACACCTGTTGTATTCAGCATTTCACTATGAGGTCTACTACACCTGTTGTATTCAGCATTTCACTGTAAGGTCTACTACACCTGTTGTATTCAGCATTTCACTGTAAGGTGTCCTACACCTGTTGTATTCAGCATTTCACTGTGAGGTCTACTATACCTGTTGTATTCAGCATTTCACTGTAAGGTCTACTACACCTGTTGTATTCAACATTTCACTGTAAGGTCTACTACACCTGTTGTATTCAGCATTTCACTGTAAGGTCTACTACAGCTGTTGTATTCAGCATTTCACTGTGAGGTCTACTACAGCTGTTGTATTCATCATTTCACTGTAAGGTCTACTACACCTGTTGTATTCAGCATTTCACTATAAGGTCTACTACACCTGTTGTATTCAGCATTTCACTGTAAGGTCTACTACACCTGTTGTATTCAGCATTTCACTGTAAGGTCTACTACACCTGTTGTATTCAGCATTTCACTGTAAGGTCTACTACACCTGTTGTATTCATCATTTCACTGTAAGGTCTCCCTACACCTGTTGTATTCAGCATTTCACTGTAAGGACTACTACACCTGTTTTATTCAGCATTTCACTGTGAGGTCTACTATACCTGTTGTATTCAGTATTTCACTGTAAGGTCTACTACACCTGTTGTATTCAGCATTTCACTGTAAGGTCTACTACACCTGTTGTATTCAGCATTTCACTGTAAGGTCTACTACACCTGTTGTATTCAGCATTTCACTGTAAGGTCTACTACACCTGTTGTATTCAGCATTTCACTGTAAGGTCTACTACACCTGTTGTATTCAGCATTTCACTGTAAGGTCTACTACACCTGTTGTATTCAGCATTTCACTGTGAGGTCTACTACAGCTGTTGTATTCATCATTTCACTGTAAGGTCTACTACACCTGTTGTATTCATCATTTCACTGTAAGGTCTACTACACCTGTTGTATTCAGCATTTCACAATAAGGTCTACTACACCTGTTGTATTCAGCATTTCACTGTAAGGTCTACTACACCTGTTGTATTCAGCATTTCACTGTAAGGTCTACTACACCTGTTGTATTCAGCATTTCACTGTAAGGTCTACTACACCTGTTGTATTCAGCATTTCACTGTAAGGTCTACTACACCTGTTGTATTCAGCATTTCACTGTAAGGTCTACTACACCTGTTGTATTCAACATTTCACTGTAAGGTCTACTACACCTGTTGTATTCTGCACATGTGACAAATACAATTTGATTTGATCACGTACATAGATTTGCAGATGTTTTGACAGGTCCACTGAAATTCATTATCATCTCTCCTCCTCCCCCAGGTATGAGCCAATGCTGCTGGCCCTGTTGAAGCGGAGGGAGGGGACGTCGGAGGCCCTGGTGAAGGCCAGGCAGCAGGCCCAGGAGCTGAGGGCCCGCCGGGGGCCCCTGAGGGAGGAGGGACAGCGGCTGGGGCTGCAGAGAGCCTGCCTGGAAGAGAGACTCAAACTGACAGAGACACACAGGAGAGAGGATGTAGAGCAGTATAGGGTATGATGAAATGAGGGAGGGTCCAGTAGATAAGGTTGGAATTACAAGGCTGTCCAAGACACGCTCATAACAAATAAAGGCACCTCCAACACACATAGAGACAGAGATTAGAACACCAGTCTTTCAATACATTATAAACACTAATGTCAGGTTTATGAAACCTTGTCTCCGTCCCCCCAGGAGACAGTAGACAGGCTGGAGGAGACTAGCAGAGAGCAGAAGATGGAACTGCAAATTCAGAAGAGGAAAACCAAGGAGATGGAGGAACTGAGAGACAGTCTTACGAAAGAAGTCTACCTGTACAGGTGAGACAATTGACCGTTTCAAGCTCCTAATTCAACCTTTCCGGAATTTACCACACAGCCAACAAATAATATCAGCACTGACTATTAACATTGGGGTGGCAGGGTAGCCTAGTGGTTAGAGTGTCCCCTAGCTGACAAGGTACAAATCTGTCGTTCTGCCCCTGAACAGGCAATTAACCAACTGTTTCTAGGCCGTCGTTGAAAATAAGAATTTGTTTCTTAACTGACTTGCCTAGTTAAAATAAAGGTAAAAAAAAAAATCAGTTCATTAAAATTATACATCAGTAGCTTATAACATGGTTGTTATGTTGTAAATGTTAATCTGATGCTTTTTTTGTGTTCTCCTTACAGAGGCATCGTCGAGGACCATAACAAGAATGATCTAACCAGTGTGAGGGAGGAAACATGACCCCTGGGACTAATAGAAGTCAAATGTAATCTGAGTGTACATATCATTAAGAACACCTTCCTGTTATCGCATTGCAGTTCTTGACACAAACCAGTGCGCCTGGCACCTACTACCACACTCTGTTCAAAGGCAGTTACTACCACACCCTGTTCAAAGGCAGTTACTACCACACTCTGTTCAAAGGCAGTTACTACCACACTCTGTTCAAAGGCAGTTACTACCACACCCTGTTCAAAGGGAGTTACTACCACACTCTGTTCAAAGGCACCTACTACCACACTCTGTTCAAAGGCAGTTACTACCACACTCTGTTCAAAGGCAGTTACTACCACACTCTGTTCAAAGGCAGTTACTACCACACCCTGTTCAAAGGCAGTTACTACCACACTCTGTTCAAAGGCAGTTACTACCACACTCTGTTCAAAGGCAGTTACACATGTTGCCTTGTCCATTCACACTCTGAATGGCAACACAGACACAATCCATGTCTCAACTGTCTCAAGGCTTAAAACTCCTTAAAACTTCAACCTGTCTCCTCTTCTTCATCGACACTGATTGAAGTGGATTTAACAAGTAACATCAATAAGGAATCATATCTTTCACCTGGATTCACCTGGTCAGTTAATGTCATGGAAAGAGCAGGTGTTCTTAATGTTTTGTCCACTCAGTGTAAAGAGCAGGTGTGCCTAATGTTTTGTCCACTCAGTGTAAAGAGCAGGTGTTCCTAATGTTTTGTCCACTCAGTGTAAAGAACAGGTGTGCCTAATGTTTTGTCCACTCAGTGTAAAGAGCAGGTGTTCTTAATGTTTTGTCCACTCAGTGTAAAGAGCAGGTGTGCCTAATGTTTTGTCCACTCAGTGTAAAGAGCAGGTGTTCCTAATGTTTTGTCCACTCAGTGTAAGTCAGTTTTCGGTAACGAGACGGACTACCCTTTGTCTGTACACAGTCACTTCTATTATAACCTTCTTTACAAATAGACTTTTCAGATCCATGTGTGAGTATCATCTGTAACGATAAGAGATAAGAGAGAGACATAAATAAATGTAAAAAAAAATTTTTAAACAAGTGAAAGAGAAAGATGTCTGTTTCGGACACTGGCAGCTGAAACCTGAGTTACCAATCAGGTTTGGAAAGCGGTCTCTTAAAACACCAAACTCTCAACAACATCAGTATCGTTCTATATTTAGACATTGTTAAACATCTGCAGAGCAGAAGGTTCTGGAACAGTCTGAAGATAGATGTGATTTTTGTATTCTTTATAGAGAGCATTGCGGTCATGAATAATAAAAAAAAGGGTGTTGTGTTCTTTTAAACTGTAAACTATCTTGAGTGTTGGTGAGGAGTTTGCTGCCATTAGTCAGAACACAGGGCCTGCCTTCCCAAATGGCACTCTATCCTCTACGTAGTGCACTACTTTTGACCCTGGCCCGGTGTCAGGGAACAGGGTGCCATTTGGGAAGGCCAAAGCAGCGAGAAGGAAGGTGGGCATATACGGGCAAACATGGTGGAATGTTTTAAACAATGACAGAAGCTAATGGAGTACGTTTTGAGCCCAGGGGATATAGGGAGTAATGTTCCAAATGGCACCCTATTCCCTGTGTCGTGCACTACTTTCGACCAGGACTTATAGGGAACAGGTGTACCATTAAGGACACATGTAAATAGGGAAGATATCCCCTTACACACTTATTAATAAAGCTATGGCTAGCATCAGACAGTTGGTTTTTAAAAGCAAACATGTAAAGAGGTAGGTAAAAAAAATAGTCCCTTTCTGTATTTAATAAGATTACATTAGTCATTTGTATGTCTCTCCCGGTCTGTGTTTATTAACATGGTGACTAAAACATTTTCAAACGACGCTCGTTCAAATGATGACATCAGAAATAGCAACTGTATTACTATTAAATCTGAGATCGGTCTCGCCTTAATGGGACATTGGGGGTCATGATACACTAATGGGACATTGGGGGTCATGATACACTAATGGGACATTGGGGGTAATGATACACTAATGGGACATTGGGGGTCATGATACACTAATGGGACATTGGGGGTCATGATACACTAATGGGACATTGGGGGTCATGATACACTAATGGGACATTGGGGGTCATGATACACTAATGGGACATTGGGGGTACTGATACACTAATGGGACATTGGGGGTACTGATACACTAATGGGACATTGGGGGTCCCGATACACTAATGGGACATTGGCAGACATCAAAATATCAAACCAGACATCACAATATCACGTTGACTGTACTTCTTCAACAAACAAAAAAATGTATGTTGAAAACTTGATGTTGAATGGTGAGGTTAGTTACAGGATGTCTATTGAATGGAGAGGTTAGTTACAGGAGGTCTATTGAATTGAGAGGTTAGTTACAGGGGGTCTATTGAATGGAGAGGTTAGTTACAGGAGGTCTATTGAATGGAGAGGTTAGTTACAGGGGGTCTATTGAATGGAGAGGTTAGTTACAGGAGGTCTATTGAATGGAGAGGTTAGTTACAGGAGGTCTATTGAATGGAGAGGTTAGATACAGGAGGTCTATTGAATGGAGAGGTTAGTTACAGGAGGTCTATTGAATGGAGAGGTTAGTTACAGGAGGTCTATTGAATGTAGAGGTTAGATACAGGAGGTCTATTGAATGGAGAGGTTAGTTACAGGAGGTCTATTGAATGGAGAGGTTAGTTACAGGAGGTCTATTGAATGGAGAGGTTAGTTACAGGGTGTCTATTGAATGGAGAGGTTAGTTACAGGAGGTCTATTGAATGGAGAGGTTAGTTACAGGAGGTCTATTGAATGGAGAGGTTAGTTACAGGAGGCTATTGAATGGAGAGGTTAGTTACAGGAGGTCTATTGAATGGAGAGGTTAGTTACAGGAGGTCTATTGAATGGAGAGGTTAGTTACAGGAGGGCTATTGAATGGAGAGGTTAGTTACAGGAGGTCTATTGAATGGAGAGGTTAGTTACAGGAGGTCTATTGAATGGAGAGGTTAGTTACAGGAGGTCTATTGAATGGAGAGGTTAGTTACGTGGGTCTATTGAATGGAGAGGTTAGTTACAGGGGGTCTATTGAATGGTGAGGTTAGTTACAGGGGGTCTATTGAATGGAGAGGTTAGTTACAGGAGGTCTATTGAATGGAGAGGTTAGTTACAGGGGGTCTATTGAATGGAGAGGTTAGTTACAGGAGGTCTATTGAATGGAGAGGTTAGTTACAGGAGGTCTATTGAATGGAGAGGTTAGTTACAGGATGTCTATTGAATTGAGAGGTTAGTTACAGGGGGTCTATTGAATGGAGAGGTTAGTTACAGGAGGTCTATTGAATGGAGAGGTTAGTTACAGGGGGTCTATTGAATGGAGAGGTTAGTTACAGGAGGTCTATTGAATGGAGAGGTTAGTTACAGGAGATCTATTGAATGGTTACAGGGGGTCTATTGAATGGAGAGGTTAGTTACAGGAGGTCTATTGAATGGAGAAGTTAGTTACAGGAGGTCTGTTAACAGCCATGTCTCTGGTTCTTATACTAGGTAGAGGAGAGAGTCAACACGTTAACAGTCATGTCTCTGGTTCTTATACTAGGTAGAGGAGAGAGTCAACACGTTAACAGTCATGTCTCTGGTTCTTATACTAGGTAGAGGAGAGAGTCAACACGTTAACAGTCATGTCTCTGGTTCTTATACTAGGTAGAGGAGAGAGTCAACACGTTAACAGTCATGTCTCTGGTTCTTATACTAGGTAGAGGAGTGAGTCAACACGTTAACGGTCATGTCTCTGGTTCTTATACTAGGTAGAGGAGAGAGTCCAACACGTTAACGGTCATGCCTCTGGTTCTTATACTAGGTAGAGGAGAGAGTCATCACTGGTTTACCATTATCTATGTCCACAGATGATATCAAAGAACATGTGAAGGGAGGCAGACTGATTGAGGCCAAAAGGGTTGACCAATAGGAAAGAGGGTTGTAGAAGTGAAAGCCTATCAGCGATGCTGAGGTTTGAGAAAGTCTTGACGGGAAATGTACAGATCGGATTCCTTCGTTTCAATGTCAGAGAATTTGTCCCAGTAGGGATTTTTATATATATATTTTTTTAAATTAAATTTACTTAGTAGAAAATAATTAGGCAGACCATGACTGATCTCACAGTAGCCATGACATCACAGAAGATAAAATAACGTTTTCATACGATTCTCCACTGATTACAAACGTTTTAAATTCTGTGTTTCTCAGAATCAAGTGATTGCAGATATCACACCGAGTACAACCTATCTAGCTTGTGAAATTAGAAAACACAGCTCGCTGGAAGCAACCAACCAAGCTCCAGAACCGGTGTTGTGTAGTTGCACCAAATGGCCAGCAGAGGGTAGCAATGTATCAGAAATGTGTTTCCTCTCTCCATGAACAGTTGTGGTAATTCAAATCAAATCAAATTGAATTAGTCACATGATCCCAATACAACACCTTACAGTGAAATGCTTACTTACAAGCCCTTAACTAACAAGGCAGTTTTGAGAAAAATAAGTGTGTGTGTGTGGGGGGGGGGGGGGGGGGGGCACAACGCAAATAGTCTGGGTAGCCATTTGTTTAGCTATTCAGGAGTATTGTGGCTTGGGGGGGTAGAAGCTGTTTAGAAGCTTTTTGGTCCTAGACTTGACGCTCCGGTACCGCTTGCCGTGAGGTAGCAGAGAGAACAGTCTATAACTTGGGTGGCTGGAGTCTTTGACCATTTTTAGGGCTTTCCTCTGACACCGCCTATTGTATAGGTCCTGGATGGCAGGAAGCTTGGCCCCAGTGATGTGCTGAACCTTACGCACTACCCTCTGTAGCGAATTACGGTCGGAAACCAAGCAGTTGCCATACCAAGCAGTGATGCAACCAGTCAGGATGCTCTCGATGGTGCAGCTGTAGAGCCTTTTGAGGATCTGAGGACCCATGCCAAATCTTTTCAGTCTCCTGAGGGGGAATAGGATTTGTTGAGCCCTCTTCATGACTGTCTTGGTGTGTTTGGACCATGTTAGTTTGTTGTTGATGTGGACACCAAGGAACCTGAAGCTTTCAACCTGCTCCACTACAGCCCTGTTGATGAGAAGGGGGGCGTCCTCCTTTTCCTATAGTCCACAATCTAACTATAACTAGACTAGTCATGACGATGTATTGGTTGATCTAACTATAACTAGACTAGTCATGATAATGTATTGGTTGATCTAACTATAACTAGACGAGTCATGACAATGTATTGGTTGATCAAACTATAACTAGACTAATCATGATAATGTATTGGTTGATCAAACTATAACTCGACTAAACATGAAAATGTATTGGTTGATCAAACTATAACTAGACTAGTCATGATGATGTATTGGTTGATCTAACTACAACTAGACTAGTCATGATGATGTATTGGTTGATCTAACTATAACTAGACTAGTCATGACGATGCATTGGTTGATCTAACTATAACTAGACTAGTCATGATGATGTATTGGTTGATCTAACTATAACTAGACTAGTCATGATGATGTATTGGTTGATCTAACTATAACTACACTTTCTAACTGTATGTTTACAGGGTAGCAGGTAGCCTGGTGTGTAGCAGGTAGCCTGGTGTGTAGCAGGTAGCCTGGTGTGTAACAGGTAGCCTGGTGGGTAGCAGGTAACCTGGTGTGTAACAGGTAGCCTGGTGGGTAGCAGGTAGCCTGGTGTGTAGCAGGTAGCCTGGTGTGTAGCAGGTTGCCTGGTGTGTAGCAGGTAGCCTGGTGTGTAGCAGGTAACCTGGTGTGTAGCAGGTAACCTGGTGGGTAGCAGGTAGCCTGGTGGGTAGCAGGTAGCCTGGTGTGTAGCAGGTAGCATGGTGTGTAGCAGGTAGCCTGGTGGGTAGCAGGTAACCTGGTGTGTAGCAGGTAACCTGGTGGGTAGCAGGTAACCTGGTGGGTAGCAGGTAGCCTGGTGGGTATCAGGTAGCCTGGTGGGTAGCAGGTAACCTGGTGTGTAGCAGGTAGCCTGGTGTGTAGCAGGTTGCCTGGTGTGTAGCAGGTAGCCTGGTGTGTAGCAGGTAACCTGGTGTGTAGCAGGTAAGCTGGTGGGTAGCAGGTAGCCTGGTGGGTAGCAGGTAGCCTGGTGTGTAGCAGGTAGCATGGTGTGTAGCAGGTAGCCTGGTGGGTAGCAGGTAACCTGGTGTGTAGCAGGTAACCTGGTGTGTAGCAGGTAACCTGGTGGGTAGCAGGTAACCTGGTGGGTAGCAGGTAGCCTGGTGGGTATCAGGTAGCCTGGTGGGTAGCAGGTAACCTGGTGTGTAGCAGGTAACCTGGTGTGTAGCAGGTAGCCTGGTGTGTAGCAGGTAGCCTGGTGGGTTGCAGGTAGCCTGGTGGGTAGCAGGTAGCCTGGTGTGTAGCAGGTAGCCTGGTGGGTAGCAGGTAGCCTGGTGTGTAGCAGGTAGCCTGGTGGGTAGCAGGTAGCCTGGTGGGTAGCAGGTAGCCTGGTGGGTAGCAGGTAGCCTGGTGGGTAGCATGTAGCCTGGTGGGTAGCAGGTAGCCTGGTGGGTATGAGTGTTGGGCCAGTAACCTGGAATGTTGCTGGATCGAATCCCCGATCCGAAATGGTACAGCCCTGCCATTCTGCCCATGAGCAAGTCAGCTAACTCCCAACAACAAACTGTTCCCCGGGCGCAGTTGACGTCTATTTATGGCAGGCCCTCTCGGATTCAGAGGAGTTGGGTTAAATGCGGAAGACACATTTTTGGTTTTGTGATGTTGGACTGCGGAAGGGTGAGTGGAAGCTGGTCTTTCTGTGCAAACTTGTTGGTCTTTAATAACTAATTATAACTCTAATAATAACTAATAATAACTATAATAATAACTAATAATAAATCTAATCATAACTCTAATAATAACTAATAATAACCAATAATAACTCGAATAATAACTGATAATAACTTGAATAATAACTTGAATAATAACTAATAATAACTTGAATAATAACTAGTAATAACCAATAATAACTAATAATAACTAATAATAACTAGTAATAACCAATAATAACTAATAATAAATAATAATAACTCGAATAATAACGAATAATAGCTCGAATAATAAATAATAATAACTAATAATAACTAATAATAACTCTAATCATAACTCGAATAATAACTAATAATAACTATAATAATAACTAATAATAACTCTAATCATAACTCTAATAATAACTAATAATAACTAATAATAACTCGAATAATAACTAATAATAATTTGAATAATAACTTGAATAAGTACTAATAATAACTCGAATAATAACTTGAATAATAACTAGTAATACCCAATAATAACTAATAATAACTAATAATAACTAGTAATAACTAATAATAACTATAATAATAACTAATAATAACTCGAATAATAACTAATAATATCTTGAATAATAACTTGAATAATAACTGATAATAACTCGAATAATAGCTTGAATAATAACTAGTAATAACCAATAATAAGTAATAATAACTAATAATAACTAATAATAACTAATAATAACTAATAATAACTCGAATAACAACTTCAATAATAACCAATAGTAACTAATAATAACTTGAATAATAACTAATAATAACTCGAATAATAACTTGAATAATAACTCTTATAATAACTAGTAATAACTCTAAGCATAACTCCAATAATAACTAGTAATAACTATGGTAATAACTGATAACTGATAATAACTGTAGTAATAGCTAATACTAACTCTAATACTAACTAATAATAACTCGAATAATAACTAATAATGACTCTAATAATAACGAATAATAACTAATAATAACTCTAATAATAAATAATAATACCTATGGTAATAACTGTAACTGATAATAACTGTATTAATAACTAATAATAACTCTAATAATAACTAATTATAACTAATAATAACCCTAGTAATGACTAATAATAACTATAATAATAACTAATAATAACTCTGTTACCATCATCATTCTGCACCTTGTCAAAGGTGTTTCAAATGAGGTTGTGGGTGTTCTCGTTGCCCATTCGTTACTGATCGTAACGGTCATATCCTCTAAGCACTCCGGGTTCATCAGGCTGACGGTGGCTCCGACTGGTCTATCAGCAACGGCTGTCTGCCCCCATCTCAGGCATCGCACAGGAAGTCTATCAGCAACGGATGTCTGCCCCCATCTCAGGCATCGCACCTGAAGTCTATCAGCAACGGATGTCTGCCCCCATCTCAGGCATCGCACAGGAAGTGGAGGAGACATACAAATACATCAAATGCAATGCAAGCCAACAATAATAGTTCCCAATCAAAAAGTGGCATTTAATGGTGTAGCTGAATATACCTCAAATATATGTTATTCAGGTTCACCACAGCCTAGCTGACTGTGTTGTATCCCTGCATATTTTACATCCTTTGGGTTCTCAGTGGTGTTGATGCTTTGCCTCCAGTCACTGCAGACTTCTGCCGGGGAGTTCTGGATGTTCTTTATGTTCCCCAGGGCATCGTGGAGCTGACGGAGGCCTGAACAGACCCCGTCTAACTGGGAGTGGATTGCAGCCTGGAGAGTGGGGACAGATAATTGTAAATTGTTCAGATAGGCAGGGTTTTACATGAATCAAAAGGGCAGTAGAGATTCACAGCAGCACGATTTACGAATCAAAACAAACTCCAGTTATAGGTAGGTGATCAATAAATCATGGGATTTATGTCAGTTGCTAGGTCTTAGCAGGTGAATGATTAACTGTCCGATGACTATGCTAGCTAGCTATGGCTCCATACATAATCAAACTAGCTAGCTTAAAAATAGCTTGCAAAATAACTTTACCTAATTGATTTTGGTAGCTAGCATCAGACAATGTTGGACCGAGAATCTCTGAATAACAATAAATTCCAAACATCTTTAACAAAGTAGAAAAAAAATCTTGCTCCCTAGCGATAAAATAAAGACATTTAAAGGCTAACTGAACATGTCGATTGTCATGTGTTTTTCTGTCGCTAATTATAATAATGTGATTTCAGTCCTGGGGCTTAAGTGGCTCAGCTGTCTAAGGCACTGCATCGCAGTGATAGAGGCGTCATTATAGACCATGGTTTGGTTCCAGGCTGTATCACAACTGGCCGTGATTGGGAGTCCCATAGGGTGGTGCACAATTGGCCCAGCGTCGTCCAGGTTAGGGTTTGGCCCAGGGTAGGCCGTCATTGTAAAATAAGAATTTGTTCTTAACTGACTTCCCTAGTTAAATTAAGGTTGGATAAAAACAAACAGGAATTCAGTCCTGTTTCCTGACTGATTCTGCATTTGGTTCATGATGTTTGTCCCTCATGAGACACTGTAAGAAGCCTATTTCACTTCCTCAAAATCGCCAGAATGAATCAAATATTGAGAAGGCTTTTCAGGACTGACAGTTGGCTTTGATGTTATTCAAAGGCAGCTTTTGGAATTGAAACTTGTGCTTAATGCATAGAAAACAACATTTATGAAAGCTAACAGATGGAATCCTTTACAGATTTGAACTATAAAAGGATTGCAAATTGATAGGGTTACCTCCTATAAGTATCTTGGGATTTGGTTAGATGAAAAGCTGACTTTTAAACAGCACATTTGTTATTAACTTGACCAAGAAACTGAAGTTGAAATTGGGGTTTATATTTTTCGGAACAAATCTTGCTTTTCAGCGTTAGTCAGAAAGGATCTTGTTCACCCCATGTTAGTGGGAAAATAACCATTGTCAAATCAAAACCCAACCTTCATTTACCCATTGTGACGTGCAAATGTTGCACACTCCATTTTAGACTGGCTATGCCTCTCCATAGGCCCCGTTGTCCTGGTTACCACTCCATTTTAGACTGGCTATGCCTCTCCATAGGCCCCGTTGTCCTGGTTACCACTCCATTTTAGAATCAAATCAAATCAAATTTTATTTGTCACATACACATGGTTAGCAGATGTTAATGCGAGTGTAGCGAAATGCTTGTGCTTCTAGTTCAGACAATGCAGTAATAACCAACGAGTAATCTAACTAACAATTCCTAAACTACTGTCTTATACACAGTGTAAGGGGATAAAGAATATGTACATAAAGATATGAATGAGTTATGGTGCAGAGCAGCATAGGCAAGATACAGTAGATGGTATCGAGTACAGTATATACATATGAGATGAGTATGTAAACAAAGTGGCATAGTTAAAGTGGCTAGTGACACATGTATTACATAAGGATGCAGTAGATGATAGGGTACAGTATATACGTATACATATGAGATGAATAATGTAGGGCATGTAAACATTATATTAGGTAGCATTGTTTAAAGTGGCTAGTGATATATTTTACATCATTTCCCATCAATTCCCATTATTAAAGTGGCTGGAGTTTAGTCAGTGTGTTGGCAGCAGCCACTCAATGTTAGTGGTTGCTGTTTAACAGTCTGATGGCCTTGAGATAGAAGCTGTTTTTCAGTCTCTCGGTCCCAGCTTTGATGCACCTGTACTGACCTCGCCTTCTGGATGATAGTGGGGTGAACAGGCAGTAGCTCGGGTGGGTGTTGTCCTTGATGATCTTTATGGCCTTCCTGTAACATCGGGTGGTGTAGGTGTCCTGGAGGGCAGGTAGTTTGCCCCCGGTGATACGTTGTGCAGACCTCACTACCCTCTGGAGAGCCTTACGGTTGTGGGCGGAGCAGTTGCCGTACCAGGCGGTGATACAGCCCGCCAGGATGCTCTCGATTGTGCATCTGTAGAAGTTTGTGAGTGCTTTTGGTGACAAGCCGAATTTCTTCAGCCTCCTGAGGTTGAAGAGGCGCTGCTGCGCCTTCTTCACGATGCTGTCTGTGTGACTGGACCAATTCAGTTTGTCTGTGATGTGTATGCCGAGGAACTTAAAACTTACTACCCTCTCCACTACTGTTCCATCGATGTGGATAGGGGGGTGTTCCCTCTGCTGTTTCCTGAAGTCCACAATCATCTCCTTAGTTGTGTTGACGTTGAGTGTGAGGTTATTGTCCTGACACCACACTCCGAGGGCCATCACATCCTCCCTGTAGGCCATCTCGTCGTTGTTGGTAATCAAGCCTACCACTTTCCTGGTTTACACTTTTAAGTCCATTTTGAAACTAGAATAACTGTTTCGGACTCATATAGATGCCGTTTTCAAAGGCAGTCACTCTTTAAATTTACACGCCATGACTACCTGGTACCCTGCACATTGACTCAGTACTGGTACTCCTTATAGTCTCATTATTACCTCAACTACCTGGTACCCTGCACATTGACTCAGTACTGGTACTCCTTATAGTCTCATTATTACCTCAACTACCTGGTACCCTGCATGTTGACTCAGTACTGGTACTCCTTATAGCCTCATTATTACCTCAACCACCTGGTACCCTGGTACCCTGCACCTGGTACCCCTGCACGTTGACTCAGTACTGGTACTCATTATTACCTCAACTACCTGGTACCCCTACACCTGGTACCCTGCACCTGGTACCCTGGTACCCTTCACCTGGTACCCTGGTACCCTGCACCTGGTACCCTGCACCTGGTACCCTGCACCTGGTACCCTGCACCTGGTACCCTGCATGTTGTGTTTGTGTTATGTCATGTTGTGTGTGTGTTATGTTGTGTGTGTTATGTTGTGTGTGTGGTATGTTGTGTGTGTGTGTGTGTGTTATGTTGTGTGTGTTGTGACGTGTGTGTTATCTTGTGTGTGTATTATGTTGTGTGTGTTATGTTGTATGTTATGTTGTGTGTGTTATGTTGTGTGTGTGTTATGGTATGTTGTGTGTGTTATGTTGTGTGTGTGTTATGTTGTCTGTGCGTGTGTTATGTTGTGTGTGTGTGTGTGTGTGTGTGTGTTATGTTGTGTGTGTGTGTGATGTTGTGTGTGTGTGTGTGTGTTATGTTGTGTGTGTTATGTTGTGTGTGTGTGTGCGTTATGTTGTGTGTGTTATGTTGTGTGTGTTATGTTGTGTGTGTGTTATGTTGTGTGTGTGTTATGTTATGTTGTGTGTGTTATGTTGTATGTGTGTTATGTTATGTTGTGTGTGTTATGTTGTGTGTGTGTTATGTTGTCTGTGCTTGTGTTATGTTGTGTGTGTGTGTTATGTTGTGTGTGTGTGTGTGTTATGTTGTGTGTGTGTGTGTGTGTGTTATGTTGTGTGTGTTATGTTGTGTGTTATGTTGTATGTTATGTTGTGTGTGTAATGTTGTGTTGTGTGTGTTATATTGTGTGTGTGTTATGTTATGTTGTGTGTGTTATGTTGTGTGTGTGTTATGTTGTCTGTGCGTGTGTTATGTTGTGTGTGTGTGTGTGTTATGTTGTGTGTTATGTGTGTGTTATGTTGTGTTGTGTGTGTTATATTGTGTGTGTGTTATGTTATGTTGTGTGTGTTATGTTGTGTGTGTGTTATGTTGTCTGTGCGTGTGTTATGTTGTGTGTGTGTGTGTGTGTTATGTTGTGTGTGTGTGTGTGTGTTATGTTGTGTGTGTGTGTCATGTTGTGTGTGTGTTATGTTGTGTGTGTGTGTGTTATATGGTGTGTGTGTTATGTTATGATGTGTGTTATGTTGTGTGTGTTATGAAGTGTGTGTGTGATGTTGTGTGTATTATGTTGTGTGTGTTATGTTGTGTGTTATGTTGTATGTTATGTTGTGTGTGTTATGTTGTGTTGTGAGTGTTATATTGTGTGTGTGTTATATTGTGTGTGTGTTATGTTATGTTGTGTGTGTTATGTTGTGTGTGTGTTATGTTGTCTGTGCGTGTGTTATGTTGTGTGTGTGTGTGTGTGTGGTATGTTGTGTGTGTGTGTTATGTTGTGTTGTGTGTGTTATGTTGTGTGTGTGGTATGTTATGTTGTGTGTGTTATGTTGTGTGTGTGTTATGTTGTCTGTGCGTGTGTTATGTTGTGTGTGTGTGTTATGTTGTGTGTGCGTGTGTGTGTTATGTTGTGTGTGTGTGTGTGTTATGTTATGTTGTGTGTGTGTTATGTTATGTTGTGTGTGTTATATTGTGTGTGTGTTATATTATGTTGTGTGTGTTATGTTGTGTGTGTTATGTTGTGTTGTGTGTGTGTTATGTTGTGTGTGTGTGTGTGTTATGTTGTGTTGTGTGTGTGTTAAATTGTGTGTGTGTGTGTGTGTTATGTTGTGTGTGTGTGTGTTATGTTATGTTGTGTGTGTTATGTTGTGTGTTATGTTTTGTTGTCTGTGCGTGTGTTATGTTGTGTGTGTGTGTGTGTGTTATGTTGTGTGTGTGTGTGTGTGTGTTATGTTGTTTGTGTGTGTGTTATGTTATGTTGTGTGTGTGTTATGTTGTGTGTGTGTGTGTTATATGGTGTGTGTGTTATGTTATGATGTGTGTTATGTTGTGTGTGTGTGTTATGAAGTGTGTGTGTGTGTGTGTGTGTTATGTTGTGTGTGTTATGTTGTGTGTTATGTTGTATGTTATGTTGTGTGTGTTATGTTGTGTTGTGAGTGTTATATTGTGTGTGTGTTATATTGTGTGTGTGTTATGTTATGTTGTGTGTGTAATGTTGTGTGTGTGTTATGTTGTCTGTGCGTGTGTTATGTTGTGTGTGTGTGTGTGTGTGTGTGTGCGTGTGTGTGTTATGTTGTGTGTGTGTGTTATGTTATGTTGTGTGTGTTATATTGTGTGTGTGTTATGTTATGTTGTGTGTGTTATGTTGTGTGTGTGTTATGTTGTCTGTGCGTGTGTTATGTTGTGTGTGTGTGTGTGTGTTATGTTGTGTGTGCGTGTGTGTGTTATGTTGTGTGTGTGTGTGTTATGTTATGTTGTGTGTGTGTTATGTTGTCTGTGCATGTGTTATGTTGTGTGTGTGTGTGTGTTATGTTGTGTGTGTGTGTGTGTTATGTTGTGTGTGTTATGTTGTGTGTTATGTTTTGTGAGTTATGTTGTGTTGTGTGTGTTATATTGTGGGTGTGTTATGTTATGTTGTGTGTGTGTGTGTGTGTTATGTTTAACAGCCTTCAATAAATAGACTCAACCTTTATTGTTAAGCACTGATCAACATCTCCACACAGCCAGACGCTGAATAAATCACACAAACTGACTCACTTCGAGGGTACATCCCAAATTGCACCCTATTCCCTATATATATATCGCACACTTCTTTAGACCCGAATCCTATGGGCCCTGGTCGAAATTAGTGCACTCTAAAAGGAATAGGTGGTCATTTGGGATGTGAGGGTGTTTACTACATCAATCTTCTGCGGTGATAATATCTGATTACGTCTGGCTATTTGTTAGGGATACAAGAGACCATGCAATGAATATTCATGTTTCTGGGATTGTTGGCTAAACAGCCGAGATGAATATTCATGTTTCTGGGATTGTTGGCTAAACAGCCGAGATGAATATTCATGTTTCTGGGATTGTTGGCTAAACAGCTGAGATGAATATTCATGTTTCTGGGATTGTTGGCTAAACAGCCGAGATGAATATTCATGTTTCTGGGATTGTTGGCTAAACAGCCGAGATGAATATTCATGTTTCTGGGATTGTTGGCTAAACAGCCGAGATGAATATTCATGTTTCTGGGATTGTTGGCCAAACAGCCAAGTACAGTTTTACAGATGAATATTCATGATTTAGTGATTTAGTGAATTATTTATGTATTAGCTGGGAGAGGAGGAGAGGAGAAGGGAAGTGCATGCAGGGAGGATAAAAGAGAGAGAGAGAGCGAGACAGAGGGAGGGAGAAACGACACAAACACTCATCCATCTGAAGCAGATGCCCTTTTGTAGGGAACAACAACTTGGGCAGAGACAGACTATTCTTCTAATTCAATATGTTGGATGGACTAGCATCTCACACACACACACACACACACGCACACACACACACACACACGCACACGCACGCACGCACGCACGCACACACACACACACACACACACACACACACACACACACACACACACACACACACACGCGCACACACACACACGCACGCATGCACGCACACACACACGCACACACACGCACACACACACACATGCACGCACGCACGCACACACACACGCACACACACACGCACGCGCACGCACACACACACGCGCACGCACGCACACACACACACGCGCGCACACACACACACACACACACACACACATTTACATTTACATTTAAGTCATTTAGCAGACGCTCTTATCCAGAGCGACTTACAAATTGGTGAATTCACCTTCTGACATCCAGTGGAACAGCCACTTTACAATAGTGCATCTAAATCATTAAGGGGGTGGGGGTGGTGAGAAGGATTACTTATCCTATCCTAGGTATTCCTTGAAGAGGTGGGGTTTCAGGTGTCTCCGGAAGGTGGTGATTGACTCCGCTGTCCTGGCGTCGTGAGGGAGTTTGTTCCACCATTGGGGGGCCAGAGCAGCGAACAGTTTTGACTGGGCTGAGCGGGAACTGTACTTCCTCAATGGTAGGGAGGCGAGCAGGCCAGAGGTGGATGAACGCAGTGCCCTTGCTTGGGTGTAGGGCCTGATCAGAGCCTGGAGGTACTGCGGTGCCGTTCCCCTCACAGCTCCGTAGGCAAGCACCATGGTCTTGTAGCGGATGCGAGCTTCAACTGGAAGCCAGTGGAGAGAGCGGAGGAGCGGGGTGACGTGAGAGAACTTGGGAAGGTTGAACACCAGACGGGCTGCGGCGTTCTGGATGAGTTGTAGGGGTTTAATGGCACAGGCAGGGAGCCCAGCCAACAGCGAGTTGCAGTAATCCAGACGGGAGATGACAAGTGCCTGGATTAGGACCTGCGCCGCTTCCTGTGTGAGGCAGGGTCGTACTCTGCGGATGTTGTAGAGCATGAACCTACAGGAACGGGCCACCGCCATGATGTTGGTTGAGAACGACAGGGTGTTGTCCAGGATCACGCCAAGGTTCTTAGCGCTCTGGGAGGAGGACACAATGGAGTTGTCAACCGTGATGGCGAGATCATGGAACGGGCAGTCCTTCCCCGGGAGGAAGAGCAGCTCCGTCTTGCCGAGGTTCAGCTTGAGGTGGTGATCCGTCATCCACACTGATATGTCTGCCAGACATGCAGAGATGCGATTCGCCACCTGGTCATCAGAAGGGGGAAAGGAGAAGATTAATTGTGTGTCGTCTGCATAGCAATGATAGGAGAGACCATGTGAGGTTATGACAGAGCCAAGTGACTTGGTGTATAGCGAGAATAGGAGAGGGCCTAGAACAGAGCCCTGGGGGACACCAGTGGTGAGAGCGCGTGGCGAGGAGACAGATTCTCGCCACGCCACCTGGTAGGAGCGACCTGTCAGGTAGGACGCAATCCAAGCGTGGGCCGCGCCGGAGATGCCCAACTCGGAGAGGGTGGAGAGGAGGATCTGATGGTTCACAGTATCGAAGGCAGCCGATAGGTCTAGAAGGATGAGAGCAGAGGAGAGAGAGTTAGCTTTAGCAGTGCGGAGCGCCTCCGTGATGCAGAGAAGAGCAGTCTCAGTTGAATGACTAGTCTTGAAACCTGACTGATTTGGATCAAGAAGGTCATTCTGAGAGAGATAGCGGGAGAGCTGGCCAAGGACGGCACGTTCAAGAGTTTTGGAGAGAAAAGAAAGAAGGGATACTGGTCTGTAGTTGTTGACATCGGAGGGATCGAGTGTAGGTTTCTTCAGAAGGGGTGCAACTCTCGCTCTCTTGAAGACGGAAGGGACGTAGCCAGCGGTCAGGGATGAGTTGATGAGCGAGGTGAGGTAAGGGAGAAGGTCCCCGGAAATGGTCTGGAGGAGAGAGGAGGGGATAGGGTCGAGCGGGCAGGTTGTTGGGCGGCCGGCCGTCACAAGAAGCGAGATTTCATCTGGAGAGAGAGGGGAGAAAGAGGTCAGAGCACAGGGTAGGGCAGTGTGAGCAGAACCAGCGGTGTCGTTTGACTTAGCAAACGAGGATCGGATGTCGTCGACCTTCTTTTCAAAATGGTTGACGAAGTCATCTGCAGAGAGGGAGGAGGGGGGGAGGGGGGAGGATTCAGGAGGGAGGAGAAGGTGGCAAAGAGCTTCCTAGGGTTAGAGGCAGATGCTTGGAATTTAGAGTGGTAGAAAGTGGCTTTAGCAGCAGAGACAGAGGAGGAAAATGTAGAGAGGAGGGAGTGAAAGGATGCCAGGTCCGCAGGGAGGCGAGTTTTCCTCCATTTCCGCTCGGCTGCCCGGAGCTCTGTTCTGTGAGCTCGCAATGAGTCATCGAGCCACGGAGCGGGAGGGAGGACCGAGCCGGCCTGGAGGATAGGGGACATAGAGAGTCAAAGGATGCAGAAAGGGAAGAGAGGAGGGTTGAGGAGGCAGAGTCAGGAGAAAGGTTGGAGAAGGTATGAGCAGAGGGAAGAGATGAAAGGATGGAAGAGGAAAGAGTAGCGGGGGAGAGAGAGCGAAGGTTGGGACGGCGCGATACCATCCGAGTAGGGGCAGTGTGGGAAGTGTTGGATGAGAGCGAGAGGGAAAAGGATACAAGGTAGTGGTCGGAGACTTGGAGGGGAGTTGCAGTGAGGTTAGTGGAAGAACAGCATCTAGTAAAGATGAGGTCGAGCGTATTGCCTGCCTTGTGAGTAGGGGGGAAGGTGAGAGGGTGAGGTCAAAAGAGGAGAGGAGTGGAAAGAAGGAGGCAGAGAGGAATGAGTCAAAGGTAGACGTGGGGAGGTTAAAGTCGCCCAGGACTGTGAGAGGTGAGCCGTCCTCAGGAAAGGAGCTTATCAAGGCATCAAGCTCATTGATGAACTCTCCGAGGGAACCTGGAGGGCGATAAATGATAAGAATGTTAAGCTTGAAAGGGCTGGTAACTGTGACAGCATGGAATTCAAAGGAGGCGATAGATAGATGGGTAAGGGAGAGAGAGAGAATGACCACTTGGGAGAGATGAGGATCCCGGTGCCACCACCCCGCTGACCAGAAGCTCTCGGGGTGTGCGAGAACACGTGGGCGGACGAAGAGAGAGCAGTAGGAGTAGCAGTGTTATCTGTGGTGATCCATGTTTCCGTCAGTGCCAGGAAGTCGAGGACTGGAGGGAGGCATAGGCTGAGATGAACTCTGCCTTGTTGGCCGCAGATCGGCAGTTCCAGAGGCTACCGGAGACCAGGAACTCCACGTGGGTCGTGCGCGCTGGGACCACCAGATTAGGGTGGCCGCGGCCACGCGGTGTGGAGCGTTTGTATGGTCTGTGCAGAGAGGAGAGAACAGGGATAGATAGACACATAGTTAACAGGGTACAGAAGAGGCTACGCTAATGCAAAGGAGATTGGAATGACAAGTGGACTACACGTCTCGAATGTTCAGAAAGTTAAGCTTACGTAGCAAGAATCTTATTGACTAAAATGATTGAAATGAAACAGTACTGCTGGAGTAGGCTAGCTGGTAGTGGCTGCGATGTTGACACTACACTAATCAAGTCGTTCCGTCGAGTGTAATAGTTTCTACAGTGCTGCTATTCGGGGGCTAGCTGGCTAGCTAGCAAGGTTGATTGCGTTCCGTTACTTTAAAAGAACGACAATAGCTGGCTGGCTAACCTAGAAAATCGCTCTAGGCTACACAATTGTCTTAGATACAAAGACGGCTATGTAGCTAGCTAGCTACGATCAAACAAAACAAACCGTTGTACTGTAATAGTTACTACAGTGCTGCTATTCGGGGGCTAGCTGGCTAGCTACGTTAGAAGAACGACAATAGCTGGCCAGCTAACCTAGAAAATCGCTCTAGGCTACACAATTGTCTTAGATACAAAGACGGCTATGTAGCTGGCTAGCTACGATCAAACAAATCAAACCGTTGTACTGTAATGAAGTGAAATGAAAATGTGATACTACCTGTGGAACGACGCGGAATGTTGACCGGGTAGTTGGAGTTCAATTCGGTAGAGGTTGGCTAGCTGTTGGCTAGCTAGCTAGCAGCATTACCTACGTACACACGCACACACGCACACACACACACACACACACACACACACACACACACACACACACACACACACACACACACACACACACACACACACACAGGATGTACAGGAAGGAGAGAAACAACAGTACTAGATCTCTCTGTGTGTGTACAGGATGGAGAGAAACAACAGTACTAGATCTCTCTGTGTGTGTACAGGATGGAGAGAAACAACAGTACTAGATCTCTCTGTGTGTGTACAGGAAGGAGAGGAGCAGAGGTACTAGATCTCTCTGTGTGTGTACAGGATGGAGAGGAACAACAGTACTAGATCTCTCTGTGTGTGTACAGGATGGAGAGAAACAACAGTACTAGATCTCTCTGTGTGTGTACAGGATGGAGAGGAGCAGAGGTACTAGATCTCTCTGTGTGTGTACAGGATGGAGAGGAACAGCAGTACTAGATCTCTCTGTGTGTGTGTCCAGAGTCAGTAAAGTGGATTAGCTCGGTGTTGACTCCATCCACTATGAGCCAGTCCCGGTAATACGTTTAACATGCATCTCCACGGATGTTATTTACTCTGTGCTATATACAACCTGCTACTGCTGTTGAAACATTTAACATGTTGAACTGGGCTCCCGAGTGGCGCAGCGGTCTAAGGCACTGCATCTCAGTGCAAGAAGTGCCACTACACAGCCTGGTTCAAACCCAGGCTGTATCACTTCTGGCGGTGATTGGGAGACCCATTGTCACCCCCTGACCTGAGATATCTCTTTTTTCTTTATATTTTGGTTAGGTCAGGGTGTGACGAGGGTGGGTACGCTAGTTTTTTAATTGTCTAGGGGTTTTGTAGGTCTATGTATTTGTATGTTTATGGTGGCCTGATATGGTTCCCAATCAGCAGCTGTTTATCGTTGTCTCTGATTGGGGATCATATTTAGATAGCCATTTCCCTTTTCTGTTTGTGGGTTCTTGTCTATGTGTAGTTGCCTGTCAGCACTCATTTGTTTTGCTTCACGTGTCGTTTTGTTATTTTGGTTAGTTTGTTCAGTGTTCATTCTTAATATGATAAAGAATGTACACACACCACGCTGGGCCTTGGTCCGGTTCATACGACGAACGTGACACCGACAGGACGCTGCACAAACGGCCCGCCGTCGTCAGGGACGACCGTCGATGTAAATAACAATTTGTTCTTTAACTGAATTGCCAAGTTAAATAACGGTTCAATTCAGACACAAACACAAACACAAATCTCTATGTTATTGCCTCTGTGCTATATACACCAGTCTACTGCTGTCTGACAGTACTGTTTTCAGGCCAAATAAGGAAACCGTTTTGGGACATAAGTATGTTGTAGCTACAAGTAGGAGATTGTCCTGGTTAGGTTATCAGGAAGGACTCAGGGTCTTGACATGCCTATCTGGACTAATAAAATAGGCATTTGTCACTTGCTAATGATTATAGACTTATAAACAATTCACAACTTATTTTTAATTGGGTGATTCTTCCTTCTTCCATCAGTAGAAACAAGAATAGTGATTTAGAGGAAGTGGTTTGTTTTAACAGTAATCTGTCCTTGGCTTGTGCAATTTCATTTACCCCTTAGTTAATGTGTTCGTCTATATGGTTGTTTATGTGGTAGTTTATATAGTAGTTAATGTGTTCGTTTATATGGTTGTTTATGTGGTAGTTTATATGGTAGTTCATGTGTTCGTCTATAGGGTAGTTAATGTGGTAGTTAATGTGTTCGTCTATAGGGTAGTTAATGTGGTAGTTAATGTGTTCGTCTATAGGGTAGTTAATGTGGTAGTTAATGTGTTCGTCTATAGGGTAGTTAATGTGGTAGTTAATGTGTTCGTCTATAGGGTAGTTAATGTGGTAGTTAATGTGTTCGTCTATAGGGTAGTTAATGTGGTAGTTAATGTGTTCGTCTATAGGGTAGTTAATGTGGTAGTTAATGTGTTCGTCTATAGGGTAGTTAATGTGGTAGTTAATGTGTTCGTCTATAGGGTAGTTAATGTGGTAGTTAATGTGTTTGTTTATATGGTTGTTTATATGGTAGTTAATGTGTTTGTTTATATGGTTGTTTATATAGTAGTTTATATGGTAGTTAATGTGTTTGTTTATAGGGTTGTTAATATAGTAGTTTATATGGTTGTTAATGTGTTCGTCTATATGGTTGTTTATATAGTAGTTTATATGGTAGTTCATATGGTAGTTTATATGGGAGTTTATGTGGTAGTTTATGTGGTAGTTTATATGGTAGTTAATGTGTTCGTCTATATGGTTGTTTATATAGTAGTTTATATAGTAGTTTATATGGTAGTTAATGTGTCCGTCTATATGGTTGTTTATATAGTAGTTTATATAGTAGTTTATATGGTAGTTAATATGTCCGTCTATATGGTTGTTTATATAGTAGTTTATATGGTAGTTCATGTGGTAGTTTATAGAGTAGTTAATGTGTTCGTCTATATGGTTGTTTATATAGTAGTTCATATGGTAGTTCATGTGGTAGTTTATATGGTAGTTTATGTGGTAGTTTATATGGTAGTTTATATGGTAGTTCATGTGGTAGTTTATAGAGTAGTTAATGTGTTCGTCTATATGGTTGTTTATATAGTAGTTTATATGGTTGTTTATATAGTAGTGTATATGGTAGTTCATGTGGGAGTTTATGTGGTAGTTTATATCGTAGTTTATATGGTAGTTTATGTGGTAGTTCATATGGTAGTTTATATGGTAGTTTATGTGGTAGTTCATATAGTAGTTCATATGGTAGTTTATATGGCAGTTTATATGGTAGTTCATATGGTAGTTTATGTGGTAGTTTATATGGTAGTTTATATGGTAGTTTATATGGTAGTTTACATGTTATTTAATATGGTAGTTCATATGGTAGTTTATGTGGTAGTTTATATGGTAGTTTATGTTGTAGTTTATATGGAAGTTTATGTGGTAGTTTATATAGTAGTTTATATGGTAGTTTATGTGGTAGTTTATATAGTAGTGTAGTTTATATGGTAGTTTATGTGGTAGTTAATGTGTTCGTCTATATGGTTGTTTATATGGTAGTTTATATGGTAGTTAATGTGTTCGTCTATATGGTTGTTTATATGGTAGTTTATATGGTAGATAATGTGTTCGTCTATATGGTTGTTTATATGGGAGTTTATATGGTAGTTTATATGGTAGTTCATGTGGTAGTTTATATGGTAGTTAATGTGTTCGTCTATATGGTTGTTTATATGGTAGTTTATATGGTAGTTTATATGGTAGTTCATGTGGTAGTTTATATGGTAGTTAATGTGTTCGTCTATATGGTTGTTTATATAGTAGTTTATATGGTAGTTAATGTGTTCGTCTATATGGTTGTTTATGTAGTAGTTTATATGGTAGTTAATGTGTTCGTCTATATGGTTGTTTATATAGTAGTTTATATGGTAGTTAATGTGTTCGTCTATATGGTTGTTTATATAGTAGTTAATGTGTTCGTCTATATGGTTGTTTATATGGTAGTTAATGTGTTTGTTTATATGGTTGTTTATATAGTAGTTAATGTGTTCGTCTATATGGTTGTTTATATAGTAGTTTATATGGTAGTTCATGTGTTCGTTTATATGGTTGTTTATGTAGTAGTTTATATGGTAGTTCATATGGTAGTTTATATGGGAGTTTATGTGGTAGTTTATGTGGTAGTTTATATGGTAGTTAATGTGTTCGTCTATATGGTTGTTTATATAGTAGTTTATATAGTAGTTTATATGGTAGTTAATGTGTCCGTCTATATGGTTGTTTATATAGTAGTTGATATAGTAGTTTATATGGTAGTTAATGTGTCCGTCTATATGGTTGTTTATATAGTAGTTTATATGGTAGTTCATGTGGTAGTTTATATGGTAGTTAATGTGTTCGTCTATATGGTTGTTTATATAGTAGTTTATATGGTAGTTTATATGGTAGTTTATATGGTAGTTTGTGTGGTAGTTTATATGGTAGTTTATGTGGTAGTTTATATGGGAGTTTATGTGGTAGTTTATATGGTAGTTTATATGGTAGTTTATATGGTAGTTTATGTGGTAGTTTATATGGGAGTTAATGTGTTCGTCTATATGGTTGTTTATATAGTAGTTTATATGGTTGTTTATATAGTAGTTTATATGGTAGTTCATGTGGGAGTTTATGTGGTAGTTTATATGGTAGTTTATATGGTTGTTTATATAGTAGTTTATATGGTAGTTCATATAGTAGTTAATGTGGTAGTTTATATGGTAGTTTATGTGGTAGTTTATATAGTAGTTTATATGGTAGTTCATGTGGTAGTTTATAGAATAGTTAATGTGTTCATCTATATGGTTGTTTATATAGTAGTTTATATGGTAGTTCATGTGTTCATCTATATGGTTGTTTATGTGGTAGTTTATATGGTAGTTAATGTGTTCGTCTATATGGTTGTTTATATAGTAGTTCATATGGTAGTTCATATGGTAGTTAATGTGGTAGTTTATATGGTAGTTTATGTGGTAGTTTATATAGTAGTTTATATGGTAGTTCATGTGGTAGTTTATAGAGTAGTTAATGTGTTCGTCTATATGGTTGTTTATATAGTAGTTTATATGGTAGTTCATGTGTACGTCTATATGGTTGTTTATATAGTAGTTTATATAGTAGTTTATATGGTAGTTAATGTGTTCGTCTATATGGTTGTTTATATAGTAGTTTATATGGTAGTTAATGTGTTCGTCTATATGGTTGTTTATATAGTAGTTAATGTGTTCGTCTATATGGTTGTTTATATGGTAGTTAATGTGTTTGTTTATATGGTTGTTTATATGGTAGTTAATGTGTTCGTCTATATGGTTGTTTATATAGTAGTTTATATGGTAGTTAATGTGTTCGTCTATATGGTTGTTTATATAGTAGTTTATATGGTAGTTCATATGGTAGTTTATATGGTAGTTTATATGGTAGTTTATGTGGTAGTTTATATGGTAGTTAATGTGTTCGTCTATATGGTTGTTTATATAGTAGTTTATATAGTAGTTTATATGGTAGTTAATGTGTCCGTCTATATGGTTGTTTATATAGTAGTTGATATAGTAGTTTATATGGTAGTTAATGTGTCCGTCTATATGGTTGTTTATATAGTAGTTTATATGGTAGTTCATGTGGTAGTTTATATGGTAGTTAATGTGTCCGTCTATATGGTTGTTTATATAGTAGTTTATATGGTAGTTCATGTGGTCGTTTATATGGTAGTTTATGTGGTAGTTTATGTGGTAGTTTATATGGTAGTTTATGTGGTAGTTTATATGGGAGTTTATGTGGTAGTTTATATGGGAGTTTATGTGGTAGTTTATATGGTAGTTTATGTGGTAGTTTATATGGGAGTTAATGTGTTCGTCTATATGGTTGTTTATATAGTAGTTTATATGGTTGTTTATATAGTAGTTTATATGGTAGTTCATGTGGGAGTTTATGTGGTAGTTTATATAGTAGTTTATATGGTAGTTTATGTGGTAGTTCATATGGTAGTTCATATGGTAGTTTATATGGTAGTTTATATGGTAGTTCATATGGTAGTTTATATGGTAGTTTATATGGTAGTTCATATGGTAGTTTATATGGTAGTTTATATGCTAGTTTACATGTTAGTTAATATGGTAGTTCATATGGTAGTTTATGTGGTAGTTTATATGGTAGTTTATATGGTAGTTTATGTGGTAGTTCATATGGTAGTTTATATTGCAGTTTATATGGTAGTTCATATGGTAGTTTATGTGGTAGTTTATATGGTAGTTTATATGGTAGTTCATATGGTAGTTCATATGGTAGTTTATGTGGTAGTTTATATAGTAGTTTATATGGTAGTTTATGTGGTAGTTTATATAGTAGTTTATGTGGTAGTTAATGTGGTAGTTTATATAGTAGTTTATATGGTAGTTTATGTGGTAGTTTATATAGTAGTTCATATGGTAGTTCATATGGTAGTTTATATGGTAGTTTATATGGTAGTTTATATGGTAGTTTACATGTTAGTTAATATGGTAGTTCATATGGTAGTTCATATGGTAGTTTATATGGTAGTTTATGTGGTAGTTTATATAGTAGTTCATATGGTAGTTTATGTGGTAGTTTATATGGGAGTTTATATGGTAGTTTATATGGTAGTTCATGTGGTAGTTTATATGGTAGTTAATGTGTTCGTCTATATGGTTGTTGATATGGGAGTTTATATGGTAGTTTATATGGTAGTTCATGTGGTAGTTTATATAGTAGTTAATGTGTTCATTTATATGGTTGTTTATATAGTAGTTTATATGGTAGTTCATGTGTTCGTCTATATGGTTGTTTATATGGTAGTTTATATGGTAGTTAATGTGTTCGTCTATATGGTTGTTTATATAGTAGTTTATATGGTAGTTAATGTGTTCGTCTATATGGTTGTTTATATAGTAGTTAATGTTTTCGTCTATATGGTTGTTTATGTGGTAGTTAATGTGTTCGTCTATATGGTTGTTTATATAGTAGTTAATGTGTTCGTCTATATGGTTGTTTATATGGTAGTTAATGTGTTTGTTTATATGGTTGTTTATATAGTAGTTAATGTGTTCGTCTATATGGTTGTTTATATAGTAGTTTATATGGTAGTTAATGTGTTCGTTTATATGGTTGTTTATATAGTAGTTTATATGGTAGTTCATATGGTAGTTTATGTGGTAGTTTATATGGTAGTTTATGTGGTAGTTTATGTGGTAGTTTATATGGTAGTTTATGTGGTAGTTTATATGGGAGTTTATGTGGTAGTTTATATAGTAGTTTATATGGTAGTTTATATGGTAGTTTACATGTTAGTTAATATGGTAGTTCATATGGTAGCTTATGTGGTAGTTTATATGGTAGTTTATGTGGTAGTTTATATGGGAGTTTATGTGGTAGTTTATATAGTAGTTTATATGGTAGTTTATATGGTAGTTTATGTGGTAGTTTATATGGTAGTTTATATGGTAGTTTATGTGGTAGTTTATATGGGAGTTTATGTGGTAGTTTATGTGGTAGTTTATATGGTAGTTTATGTGGTAGTTTATATGGTAGTTTATATGGTAGTTTATATGGTAGTTTATGTGGTAGTTTATATAGTAGTTTATATGGTAGTTTATATGGTAGTTTATATGGGAGTTTATGTGGTAGTTTATATAGTAGTTTATATGGTAGTTTATGTGGTAGTTTATGTGGTAGTTTATATGGTAGTTTATATGGTAGTTTACATGTTAGTTAATATGGTAGTTCATATGGTAGCTTATGTGGTAGTTTATATGGTAGTTTATGTGGTAGTTTATGTGGTAGTTTATATCGTAGTTTATATCATAGTTTATATGGTAGTTTATATAGTAGTTCATATGGTAGTTTATATGGCAGTTTATATGGTAGTTCATATGGTAGTTTATGTGGTAGTTTATATGGTAGTTTATATGGTAGTTCATATGGTAGTTCATATGGTAGTTTATGTGGTAGTTTATATGGTAGTTCATATGGTAGTTTATGTGGTAGTTTATATGGTAGTTCATATTGCAGTTAATATGGTAGTTTATATGGTAGTTTATGTGGTAGTTTATATAGTAGTTTATATGGTAGTTTATGTGGTAGTTTATATGGTAGTTTATGTGGTAGTTTATATAGTAGTTTATATGGTAGTTTATGTGGTAGTTCATATGGTAGTTTATATGGTAGTTTAAATGTTAGTTTATATGGTAGTTTACATGTTAGTTAATATGGTAGTTCATATGGTAATTTATGTGGTCGTTTATATGGTAGTTTATGTGGTAGTTTATATGGAAGTTTATGTGGTAGTTTATATAGTAGTTTATATAGTAGTTTATATGGTAGTTTATGTGGTAGTTTATATAGTAGTTCATATGGTAGTTTATATGGCAGTTTATATGGTAGTTCATATGGTAGTTGCTCTGACCTCTTTCTCCCCTCTCTCTCCAGATGAAATCTCGCTTCTTGTGACGGCCGGCCGCCCAACAACCTGCCCGCTCGACCCTATCCCCTCCTCTCTTCTCCAGACCATTTCCGGGGACCTTCTCCCTTACCTCACCTCGCTCATCAACTCATCCCTGACCGCTGGCTACGTCCCTTCCGTCTTCAAGAGAGCGAGAGTTGCACCCCTTCTGAAAAAACCTACACTCGATCCCTCCGATGTCAACAACTACAGACCAGTATCCCTTCTTTCTTTTCTCTCCAAAACTCTTGAACGTGCCGTCCTTGGCCAGCTCTCCCGCTATCTCTCTCAGAATGACCTTCTTGATCCAAATCAGTCAGGTTTCAAGACTAGTCATTCAACTGAGACTGCTCTTCTCTGCATCACGGAGGCGCTCCGCACTGCTAAAGCTAACTCTCTCTCCTCTGCTCTCATCCTTCTAGACCTATCGGCTGCCTTCGATACTGTGAACCATCAGATCCTCCTCTCCACCCTCTCCGAGTTGGGCATCTCCGGCGCGGCCCACGCTTGGATTGCGTCCTACCTGACAGGTCGCTCCTACCAGGTGGCGTGGCGAGAATCTGTCTCCTCGCCACGCGCTCTCACCACTGGTGTCCCCCAGGGCTCTGTTCTAGGCCCTCTCCTATTCTCGCTATACACCAAGTCACTTGGCTCTGTCATAACCTCACATGGTCTCTCCTATCATTGCTATGCAGACGACACACAATTAATCTTCTCCTTTCCCCCTTCTGATGACCAGGTGGCGAATCGCATCTCTGCATGTCTGGCAGACATATCAGTGTGGATGACGGATCACCACCTCAAGCTGAACCTCGGCAAGACGGAGCTGCTCTTCCTCCCGGGGAAGGACTGCCCGTTCCATGATCTCGCCATCACGGTTGACAACTCCATTGTGTCCTCCTCCCAGAGCGCTAAGAACCTTGGCGTGATCCTGGACAACACCCTGTCGTTCTCAACCAACATCATGGCGGTGGCCCGTTCCTGTAGGTTCATGCTCTACAACATCCGCAGAGTACGACCCTGCCTCACACAGGAAGCGGCGCAGGTCCTAATCCAGGCACTTGTCATCTCCCGTCTGGATTACTGCAACTCGCTGTTGGCTGGGCTCCCTGCCTGTGCCATTAAACCCCTACAACTCATCCAGAACGCCGCAGCCCGTCTGGTGTTCAACCTTCCCAAGTTCTCTCACGTCAAATCAAAAATCAAATCAAATTTATTTATATAGCCCTTCGTACATCAGCTGATATCTTAAAGTGCTGTACAGAAACCCAGCCTAAAACCCCAAACAGCAAGCAATGCAGGTGTAGAAGCACGGTGGCTAGGAAAAACTCCCTAGAAAAGCCAAAACCTAGGAAGAAACCTAGAGAGGAACCAGGCTATGTGGGGTGGCCAGTCCTCTTCTGGCTGTGCCGGGTAGAGATTATAACAGAACATGGCCAAGATGTTCAAATGTTCATAAATGACCAGCATGGTCGAATAATAATAAGGCAGAACAGTTGAAACTGGAGCAGCAGCACGGCCAGGTGGACTGGGGACAGCTGGCCGCTCCTCCGCTCTCTCCACTGGCTTCCAGTTGAAGCTCGCATCCGCTACAAGACCATGGTGCTTGCCTACGGAGCTGTGAGGGGAACGGCACCGCAGTACCTCCAGGCTCTGATCAGGCCCTACACCCAAGCAAGGGCACTGCGTTCATCCACCTCTGGCCTGCTCGCCTCCCTACCATTGAGGAAGTACAGTTCCCGCTCAGCCCAGTCAAAACTGTTCGCTGCTCTGGCCCCTCAATGGTGGAACAAACTCCCTCACGACGCCAGGACAGCGGAGTCAATCACCACCTTCCGGAGACACCTGAAACCCCACCTCTTCAAGGAATACCTAGGATAGGATAAGTAATCCTTCTCACCACCCCCCTTAATGATTTAGATGCACTATTGTAAAGTGGCTGTTCCACTGGATGTCAGAAGGTGAATTCACCAATTTGTAAGTCGCTCTGGATAAGAGCGTCTGCTAAATGACTTAAATGTAAATGTAAATGTAATGTAGTTTATGTGGTAGTTTATATGGTAGTTTATATGCTAGTTTATATGGTAGTTAATATGGTAGTTCATATGGTAGTTTATGTGGTAGTTTATATAGTAGTTTATGTGGTAGTTTATATAGTAGTTCATATGGTAGTTTATGTGGTAGTTTATATAGTAGTTTATGTGGTAGTTTATATAGTACATTTACATTACATTTAAGTCATTTAGCAGACGCTCTTAAGTAGTTCATATGGTAGTTTATATGGTAGTTTATGTGGTAGTTTACATGGTAGTTTATATGGTAGTTTAACCTCATTTCAAGATGGCTGCTACCTACATTCCGTTTAGCATAAACCAAATTAACACGGAATACGTTGATTCACACCGTAAGCCGGGACTCCACAGATCACGAGGATATCTTATTTGTCTGCCTGTGACCTTCCGTTATTGATCACCGGCCCCGAGAGTCAAAATGTTTATTTTACACAACGTTTTCACGCTGTAGGCATCCATAACTACGGAACATTGGCGGTTTTGTAGCCAAGGGATATGCAGTTGACCCGGGTGGGATAAAGAAAGGCCTGGAACCTTTTTACGTGTTGGTTCAGAGACTAAACACACAGAGAACGCTGCATTACATTGTAAACAGATTTCATCACTTTAATTTGATCGCTTCAGCATAAAATATACCTTCTCAAGGGGGAGAGGGGGGGCTACAACAAAATATCGAACGGGAACCTAAAAGGAATGCAGCTATGAATAATGTTTAAGGACACTTGGAAACATCCCGTGGTGCCAACTCCTCAATAAGGAAAGTAGCTATTGACTGTCCTAAAAGTCGCTAGAAGTTGCTAAATGACGGCATCACCTAATTTGCATAATTGGCCATGTGCATGTAATTGTGATGGACGCTGTAGGGGAGAGGAATAACGCCGTGGGAGCGACCAAAAGTGAGTTAAAAACACTGGTCCCGTGACCATCTGACCATTTCTAGTTGTTGTTAGGTTTATCAATCCCATTTTTTTTCTGATATTCTTCACATGTTGTGGAAGCCATCTGATGTGTTTCCAGTTCTAGACATCAATAATTCACTTATAATCAATGAACGATGACTTTCGAAATAACAAAAACACACAAAAAAAATGTTTGTTGTTTTATGTGCTTGATCTTGTGTATTCTGAACGATGTAACTCCTATCTATCTTCTGATATATTTTTAGCATGTAATTAACAGGGACTTTAAGTTACTTTTGGGTATGTCTATTTAGGTGGGAAATATACATTATGCAAATCAATAGGATAAATGGTCAACTATAGACTATATGGGTCACTATGGTATAGGTGGAATGTGGCAGTCTGTCTATAACCAACCTGTGGAGGTCTATAAAACTCCATTAGGTGGAATGTGGCAATCTGTCTATAACCAACCTGTGGAGGTCTATAAAACTCCATTAGGTGGAATGTGGCAGTCTGTCTATAACCAGCATGTGGCAGTCTGTCTATAACCAGCCTGTGGCAGTCTGTCTATAACCAGCCTGTGGCAGTCTGTCTATAGCCAGCCTGTGGCAGTCTGTCTATAACCAGCCTGTGGCAATCTGTCTATAACCTGCATGTGGCAGTCTGTCTATAACCAGCCTGTGGCAGTCTGTCTATAACCAGCCTGTGGCAGTCTGTCTATAACCAGCATGTGGCAGTCTGTCTATAACCAGCATGTGGAGGTCCATAACTCCATTAGGTGGAATGTGACAATCTGTCTATAACCAGCCTGTGGCAGTCTGTCTATAACCAGCATGTGGAGGTCCATAACTCCATTAGGTGGAATGTGACAATCTGTCTATAACCAGCCTGTGGCAGTCTGTCTATAGCCAGCCTGTGGAGGTCTATAACTCCATTCCTATTCTATTCAGAGTTTAGAGAAATTAATCACATTGGAAATTTGCTTTAATCAGACTGGTTAATGATCTATAATCAGACTGGTTAATGATCTATAATCAGACAGGTTAATAATGAGCTGTAATCAGACTGGTTAATGATCTATAATCAGACTGGTTAATGATCTATAATCAGACTGGTTAATGAGCTGTAATCAGACTGGTTGATAATGAGCTATAATCAGACTGGTTAATGATCTATAATCAGACTGGTTATTGATCTATAATCAGACTGGTTAATAATGATCTATAATCAGACTGGTTAATGATCTATAATCAGACTGGTTAATAATGATCTATAATCAGACTGGTTAATGATCTATAATCAGACTGGTTAATGATCTATAATCAGACTGGTTAATGATCTATAATCAGACTGGTTAATGAGCTGTAATCAGACTTGTTAATAATGATCTATAATCAGACTGGTTATTGATCTATAATCAGACTGGTTAATAATGAGCTGTAATCAGACTGGTTAATGATCTATAATCAGACTGGTTAATGATCTATAATCAGACTGGTTAATAATGATCTATAATCAGACTGGTTAATGATCTATAATCAGACTGGATAATGATCTATAATCAGACTGGTTAATGAGCTGTAATCAGACTTGTTAATAATGATCTATAATCAGACTGGTTATTGATCTATAATCAGACTGGTTAATAATGATCTATAATCAGACTGGTTAATAATGATCTATAATCAGACTGGTTAATGATCTATAATCAGACTGGTTAATAATGATCTATAATCAGACTGGTTAATAATGATCTATAATCAGACTGGTTATTGATCTATAATCAGACTGGTTAATAATGAGCTGTAATCAGACTGGTTAATAATGATCTATAATCAGACTGGTTAATGATCTATAATCAGACTGGTTAATGAGCTGTAATCAGACTGGTTAATAATGATCTATAATCAGACTGGTTAATGATCTATAATCAGACTGGTTAATGAGCTGTAATCAGACTGGTTATTGATCTATAATCAGACTGGTTAATGATCTATAATCAGACTGGTTAATGATCTATAATCAGACTGGTTAATGATCTATAATCAGACTGGTTAATGATCGTTAATCAGACTGGTTAATGATCTATAATCAGACTGGTTAATGATCTATAATCAGACGGGTTAATGATCTATAATCAGACTGGTTAATAATGAGCTGTAATCAGACTGGTTAATGATCTATAATCAGACTGGTTAATTATCTATAATCAAACTGGTTAATGATCTATAATCAGACTGGTTAATAATTATCTATAATCTTACTGGTTAATAATGAGCTATAATCAGACTGGTTAATAATGATCTATAATCTTACTGGTTAATAATGATCTATAATCAGACTGGTTAATAATGATCTATAATCTTACTGGTTAATGATCTATAATCAGACTGGTTAATAAGATTTGTTTGTTGATTTTGGAAAAGAATCCACCCTCACTTGGCCCCGCCCCACCTACTTAGCCAATCAAACTGCGTAATTTTTTAGTAAACACTATGTCCTAAATAGTATGCGCCGATTAGTAAACAGTATGCTGTTTAAGTATGTAGTACGCTAGTATGGGTATTGGGACACGGCCAGTGTATTGGCCTTGCTAGTCTACAGTACCTGTCACCTGTGATCCCTCCAGTTATATCCCTCTAATTCACAAAGCCCTCGACCTAAATACTGCATGTACCATACCATGCCATGCCAGGGCCCAGCCACAGCTAAGTGGGTTAAAGTGAATAGCATTATTGTTCACACACACACACACACACACACACACACACACACACACACACACACACACACACACACACACACACACACACACACACACACACACACACACACACACACAGTGGTAGATAGAGGACATACACACTAAGGATCCAGATGTCTTAACCAAGTGATATGTGCTGTGCTCTCATTGGTTAACGAGATGACAGTTGAATATTCTAGTTGAGGTCATATTTAATAAGGACTGTCTGTTTGCCAACCCTGGTCAGCTAAATGACGCCGGAGCAGCTACTTCAACTAGACCACTAGTGTCTTGTCAGATGCTGAACACCCGACTTCTCGGGACTCGCCAGGGAGAGATACAAGTAAACATGAGAGAGAACTCGTATTAAATGACCCTCCCAGGGCTGATCAGTATTATAAGTAGTAGTAGGCCTGTCAGTGTTGGTTGAAAGTAGGTTCACCTGTCAGTGTTGGTTGAAAGGAGGTTCACCTGCTTTTCAAACACACCAGACCATTTCTTTCCTCGATTTCCCCACACCGGCCAAATTTTCCTTGATTATTATTAGTAAAATAATTATAATTTTGCTTAAAAAACAACAAGTTTGACAGGCCTGCTGTGCTAAAAATGGACCAGCCCAAATGCCAGATGGTGAGTCCGCCCCTGATTACCACCCTTCCTTGTAGCCTATTAGCCTGTTATCATGCAAGCACTGCCCGTTTGGTCCAGCTCCTCCCTCATGCCACTGGAATAGTGTGTCAGGTGAGAGTAACCATGGAGATTATTTAGCTAGGAGGGAGAGTGAAGGAGAGAGAGAGAGTGGGAGGAAATCTCTCTCTGTAGCCTATTCCTTCCCACAGTACCGCGTTTTACCGCTAGGCTTACTACAAACTCGAGAGTAGGTCAAGCCCAATAGCATCCCTTCTGCATGCCTCTTATTGCGCGCCTCTCCCTGCCTCCACCTCTCTCTCTCTCTCTCTCTCTGTCTCTCTCTCTCTCTCTCTCTCTCTCTCCCTCCCTCCAGTTGCTCCCGCTGCGCCTTGTGGATTCAGAGACACCAGCAAACCGAGAACCGTTGGCAAGCATCGTTATCCTCACGCACCAGCAGCAAAACCCCAAATATAATCCAAAATATGACATTCTTAACGATACAGCAGAAACAACCCGTGATTTGACAACTTCTGACAGTCGATTTTACAGTCCGTTAGACGCTCGTAGCTGTAAACGGTAAGTGAATTGTTTTTGATTCTGCATTTCATGTTCATTTGAAGAAATGATCCGGTTATTTCCTAAACCGCACCTGCTCCGGTTTCATAAACAGATGGTGCGCTATGATAATGACAATATTGATGCTGATTAAATCTCGTTTAGAATTGTTTTTGTTGCTGCTGATTAGGCTATAGCTTGACTACCGTGGATAAACATAGCCCGACGTTTTATTAAAACGCTGGATAGTACAGCAAACAAACACTGGGAGAAGCAAAAAATCCTGCAGCTTTTAATTAGTTGGTATCTGCTTGGATTTGTTTTATGCTAATATTTCTATTTTTTATGGCTGATTTTTTTTACCGTAGGCGATTGCATTTAATATGATCAGATCACGGATGGTTGTATTGTTGCCACCACCAAGGAATCGTAGCCAATGATGTGTATAAATACCCTAGATATGTTTTTCTATGTATTGGCCATTGCAGTCTTTGAAGCCACTGGTCGGCCATATTGGTACTCCCTGGTAAGGGACAGTCCTCCGTAGGAATTAATTGAATTCTACAGTACTTCAATTAAATGTTTCATGGACAAAATGACATATTTTTAGGTATTTAGTAACATTAGTAATCCCAAGCATTTCGATGTAATTTGTCTTCTTGCGTTTAGCTCCCACACTATAATTTGTGAGCTAAGAAAATGTCAATGGTGGCTAAGTGTCAAGATGGAGGCATGGCGGTGACATCACAGCACACCTCTCTAGTGAAAATATAAATCATTGATCATAGCCTATTGCCTTTCTTTCCTGAACAATGCTCATGAGGGAGACTCAGTAATTTACAAGGCATGTTGACTAACTTCTTAGTTACCACTGTATGTGTCTGCAGTTGCTTTTCTCCTCCCTTAATGGGGGGGTTTAGGGACATAGAAAACAGTAGCATTGGTATCCGATATGTAGGCTATTTTGTGAAATGTTATAATTTATTTTCAGATAAAACCTGCGACCATGCGCACTCATGCAATACAGCCTGACCAGTGAGCAAACGACATTTAAAATACATCATTTTGGTTGAAACGACATCTATGCAAGGTGTTGTGCTCCCTGGGTAGACTTATCTATCTATCTACTTATCTACTTATCTATATATCTATCTATCTATCTATCTATCTATCTATCTATCTATCTATCTATCTATCTATCTATCTATCTATCTATCTATCTATCTATCTATCTATCTATCTATCTATCTATCTATCTATCTATCTATCTATCTACTTATCTATGTATCTGCTTATCTATCTATCTATCTACTTATCTATCTATCTATCTATCTATCTATCTATCTATCTATCTATCTACTTATCTATGTATCTGCTTATCTATCTATCTATCTACTTATCTATCTATCTATCTATCTATCTATCTATCTATCTATCTATCTATCTATCTATCTATCTATCTATCTATCTACTTATCTATCTATATATCTATCTATCTATCTATCTATCTATCTATCTATCTATCTATCTATCTATCTATCTATCTATCTATCTATTTATCTACTTATCTATCTATCTATCTATCTATCTATCTATCTATCTATCTATCTATCTATCTATCTATCTATCTATCTATCTATCTATCTATCTATCTATCTATCTATCTATCTATCTATCTATCTATCTATCTACTTGTCCATCTATCTATCTACTTATCTACTTGTCCATCTATCTATCTACTTATCTATCTATCTACTTATCTATCTACTTATCTATCTATCTACTTATCCATCTATCTACTTATCTATCTACTTATCTATCTATCTATCTATCTATCTATCTATCTATCTATCTATCTATCTATCTATCTATCTATCTATCTATCTATCTATCTATCTATCTATCTATCTATCTATCTATCTATCTATCTACTTGTCCATCTATCTATCTACCTATCCATCTATCTACTTATCCATCTATCTACTTGTCCATCTATCTATCTACTTATCTATCTATCTACTTATCCATCTATCTATCTACTTATCCATCTATCTACTTATCCATCTATGTATCTACTTATCCATCTATGTATCTACTTATCCATCTATCTACTTATCCATCTATGTATCTACTTATCTATCTATCTACTTATCCATCTATCTACTTATCCATCTATCTACTTATCCATCTATCTATCTACTTATACATCTATCTATCTACTTGTCCATCTATCTATCTACTTATCTACTTGTCCATCTATCTATCTACTTATCTATCTATCTACTTATCCATCTTGACAGTTGATCTTTTACTTACCCTGTGTAGCCTACTCTCCAAAACAGTTCTGCCAGCAGATATTCAGATGACCGACTACAGTCATTTGTTTGTGATGTTGAAACAATGCCTAAGTAATATCGCCCACCAGGAGGTTTTCCATAATAAGGAGAGATAGTGAGACTGACCCAATAGGGAGGGACAATGAGACTGACCCAATAGGGAGGGACAATGAGACTGATCCAATAAGGAGAGACTATGAGACTGATCCAATAAGGAGAGACTATGAGACTGATCCAATAAGGAGAGACAATGAGACTGATCCAATAAGGAGAGACAATGAGACTGATCCAATAAGGAGAGACAATAAGACTGATCCAATAAGGAGAGACTATAAGACTGATCCAATAAGGAGAGACAATGAGACTGATCCAATAAGGAGAGACAATAAGACTGACCCAATAAGGAGAGACTATAAGACTGATCCAATAAGGAGAGACATTGAGACTGATCCAATAAGGAGAGACAATGAGACTGATCCAATAAGGAGAGACAATGAGACTGATCCAATAAGGAGAGACAATGAGACTGATCCAATAAGGAGAGACATTGAGACTGATCCAATAAGGAGAGACAATGAGACTGATCCAATAAGGAGAGACTATAAGACTGATCCAATAAGGAGAGACAATGAGACTGATCCAATAAGGAGAGACTATAAGACTGATCCAATAAGGAGAGACTATGAGACTGATCCAATAAGGAGAGACAATGAGACTGATCCAATAAGGAGAGACATTGAGACTGATCCAATAAGGAGAGACAATGAGACTGATCCAATAAGGAGAGACTATAAGACTGATCCAATAAGGAGAGACTATAAGACTGATCCAATAAGGAGAGACTATGAGACTGATCCAATAAGGAGAGACAATGAGACTGATCCAATAAGGAGAGACAATGAGACTGATCCAATAAGGAGAGACTATAAGACTGATCCAATAAGGAGAGACAATGAGACTGATCCAATAAGGAGAGACTATAAGACTGATCCAATAAGGAGAGACATTGAGACTGATCCAATAAGGAGAGACTATGAGACTGATCCAATAAGGAGAGACTATAAGACTGATCCAATAAGGAGAGACTATAAGACTGATCCAATAAGGAGAGACAATGAGACTGATCCAATAAGGAGAGACTATAAGACTGATCCAATAAGGAGAGACTATAAGACTGATCCAATAAGGAGAGACATTGAGACTGATCCAATAAGGAGAGACTATAAGACTGACCCAATAAGGAGAGACTATGAGACTGACCCAATAAGGAGAGACTATAAGACTGATCCAATAAGGAGAGACATTGAGACTGACCCAATAAGGAGAGACTATAAGACTGACCCAATAAGGAGAGACTATGAGACTGATCCAATAAGGAGAGACAATGAGACTGATCCAATAAGGAGAGACAATGAGACTGATCCAATAAGGAGAGACATTGAGACTGATCCAATAAGGAGAGACTATAAGACTGATCCAATAAGGAGAGACAATGAGACTGATCCAATAAGGAGAGACATTGAGACTGATCCAATAAGGAGAGACATTGAGACTGATCCAATAAGGAGAGACTATAAGACTGATCCAATAAGGAGAGACATTGAGACTGATCCAATAAGGAGAGACTATAAGACTGATCCAATAAGGAGAGACAATGAGACTGATCCAATAAGGAGAGACTATAAGACTGATCCAATAAGGAGAGACAATGAGACTGATCCAATAAGGAGAGACAATGAGACTGATCCAATAAGGAGAGACATTGAGACTGATCCAATAAGGAGAGACAATGAGACTGATCCAATAAGGAGAGACTATAAGACTGATCCAATAAGGAGAGACTATGAGACTGATCCAATAAGGAGAGACAATGAGACTGATCCAATAAGGAGAGACATTGAGACTGATCCAATAAGGAGAGACATTGAGACTGATCCAATAAGGAGAGACTATAAGACTGATCCAATAAGGAGAGACTATGAGACTGCTGAGATGAGATATTGACGTTCATTTCCCTGTGGGAGAAGTTTGATTGCACCTTTGTGCATAAATAAAAACACACAATCAAACCTAGAGATACATATATATATATATATATATATATATATATATATATATATAATACAGACACTAGCTGCAGAAACACACTGTGGTTGAAGAAGACAACTCAACTGAGAGGTTTAAACGTGTGTGTGTGTGTGTGTGTGTGTGTGTGTGTGTGTGTGTGTGTGTTGGCCTTGCAGAAGCTTTGGCAGAGAGGAGACTGGCATTAGAGTCCAGAGACAGGAGGAGACCACTAAACACACACAACACACTCAACAACAACACAACACGACAACAGCACAACAACAACCCAATGCAACACACTGTCTATGTAGAAACAAGCAACACCTGAATTGCGGGTGATCTCTGTAGAAACAAGCAACATTGTCACTAATCCAGCAGTCAGGCATGAATAACAAAATCTCTCTGTGCGTCCTCTAAAACACAACTCAGCCAAGTAGCACTTGCTTCTTGACACAATGCCCGCTTAACCCGGAAGCCAGCCGCACCAAAGTGTTGGAGGAAACACCGTACACCTGGCGACCATGTCAGTATGTATTGCCTTGAAGTTCCTTAGACCATTGCACCATTCGGGAGGCCCTCTGCTTTGAAAGTTGATAAACTAACCTCACTTTTGAGAAGATAGCTCTTGAATGTTTTGGTGAACCTACTGGAGAGCTCTACTTTGTCTACACCCATTCAGTATCGTTCACACTCTCTTAAGTCCTTAGCCCCGCCCATTCAGCATCGTTCACACCCTCTTAAGTCCTTAGCCCCGCCCATTCAGCATCGTTCACACCCTCTTAAGACCTTAGCCCCGCCCATTCAGCATCGTTCACACTCTCTTAAGTCCTTAGCCCTGCCCATTCAGCATCGTTCACACCCTCTTAGGACCTTAGCCCCGCCCATCTCATTAAGGATTCACATGAGACCATGTACTGAACAACCAATGATTTCAAGACTAAAGGCTGGTTTATACTACGTGTATCGATTGTTGTCGCCATGACATCATGAACATTCTATTGTCGTCCGACTTCAAACTTGTCATTGTCATTATGAAAAAGTATAAACACAAAAACGACAAAAAATGACAAATGTCTTAATTTAAAAATCATTCCCCAGCGATCTACACACAACACCCCATAATGACAAGTTGAAAACAAGTTTTTAGATTTTTCTTTTTTATAAATGTATTAAAATATAACAAAAAACAACAAACAGAAACCTTTCATAAGTATTCAGAGCTTTTGCTATGAGACTCGAAATTGAGCTTTGGTGCTTCCTGTTTCCATTGATCATCATTGAGATGTTTCTATGACTTGATTGGAAAGGCACATTTACCTGTGGTAAATTCAATTGGACATGATTTGGAAAGACACACACCTGTCTACAGTGCCTTCGGAAAGTATTCACATCCCTTGAATTGTTTCACATTTTGTTATGATACAGCTTTATTCTAACATTCATTTTAATAGTTTTTTTCCTCATCAATCTACACACAATACCCCAGAATGACAAAGCAAAACCGTTTTTTAGATATTTTTTTATTTTTTTTTACGAGCCACCCATTGCCTTGATGACAGCTTTGCACACTCTTGGCATTCTCTCAACCAGCTTCCCCTGGAATGCTTTTCCAACAGTCTTGAAGGAGGTCCCACATATGCTGAGCACTTTTTGGCTGTCCAACTCATACCAAACCATCTCAATTGGGTTGAGGTCGGGTGATTGTGGAGGCCAGGTCATCTGATGCAGCAATCCATCACTCTCCTTCTTGATCAAATAGCTCTTACACAACCTGAACGTGTGTTTTGGGTTATTGTCCTGTTGAAAAACAAATCATAGTCCCACTAAGCGCAAACCAGATGGGATGGCGTATTGCTGCAGAATGCTGTGGTAGCCATGCTGGTTAAGTGCGCCTTGAATTATACATACATCACAGACAGTGTCACCACCTCTTTATTTATGAATAATATAGAGATAAAACCGATGATGAGATGATGTTGCTGGATAAGTAAAGAGATAAAACAGACGATATTGCTGGAGGAATAACGAGATAAAACAGATGATGAGATGATGTTGCTGGATAAGTAAAGAGATAAAACCGATGATTAGATGATGTTGCTGGATAAGTAAAGAGATAAAACAGACAATATTGCTGGAGGAATAACGAGATAAAACCGATGATGAGATGATGTTGCTGGATAAATAACGAGATAAAACCGATGATGAGATGATGTTGCTGGATAAGTAAAGAGATAAAACCGATGATGAGATGATGTTGCTGGATAAGTAAAGAGATAAAACAGACGATATTGCTGGAGGAATAACGAGATAAAACAGATGATGAGATGATGTTGCTGGAGGAATAACGAGATAAAACAGATGATGAGATGATGTTGCTGGAGGAATAACGAGATAAAACCGATGATGAGATGATGTTGCTGGATAAGTAAAGAGATAAAACATACGATATTGCTGGAGGAATAACGAGATAAAACAGATGATGAGATGATGTTGCTGGAGGAATAACGAGATAAAACAGATGATGAGATGATGTTGCTGGAGGAATAACGAGATAAAACCGATGATGAGATGATGTTGCTGGATAAGTAAAGAGATAAAACATACGATATTGCTGGAGGAATAACGAGATAAAACAGATGATGAGATGATGTTGCTGGAGGAATAACGAGATAAAACAGATGATGAGATGATGTTGCTGGATAAGTAAAGAGATAAAACAGATGATGTTGCTGGATAAGTAAAGAGATAAAACAGATGATGTTGCTGGAGAAAATAAAGAGACTTTTGGGATCCACGAGTATCCTAATACTCTGTCCCAGTAGGCCTATTGAAAATGTAGCTAGAAGGTTCATTAACTAGGCCTCAATTTCTCATCTGGCTCCCTCCCTCCCTCCCTATCTCTTTCCCTCCCTATCTCTCTCCCTCCCTATCTCTCTCCCTCCCTATCTCTCCCTCCCTCTATATATCTGGGTGTCAGTGGTGGAGAATCATACCCATTTAAAGGAGTAAAACTAGGCCGACACACTGTTTTAACGGAACAGCATTTAAACTACTGTGTGTCTTCGACCAGACGTCTATACTGTACAATCAAATCCCCTTCATGTACATATCAGTGATATCTTCAACCCTCCCATCTCTCTCGTACTGAGTTTGTCTATCTTTCTTTCTCTATCTAGCAGGTTTCCGTTCCCTAACGCTTAATAATGCAGCACTGTTTTGGACCACCATGTCTCTCTTCAGAGAAGTACACAGAAACATTCCCTTCAGAAACATAAATAGCATTCATATCTTAACCCTTCATCTCACTGTGTCCTCCCTCCATATATCCTCCTCCCTCCATGTATCATTAACTATCTCCTCTCCCACATCCTGGCACCTGAAATGTTTTTTTTTTTTTTTTACAGTCTGTTGGCCGGTGGACCAGCAGTGTGAAGGTCTGCGCTCAGACAATGAATGAATGGTGGTCGTTACATGAGAGAATGACTCATATAGAGTTCAGCAGGACTTGCACTCAAACCATAAAAATTGAATAAGCCAGTCTGTTGTCGAGAGTAACCATGTTTATATGCACACCAATATATATTTCCACACCAATATGGAGGTGGGGGGGGGGGTAGTGGGAGGGATAGAGGGAGAGAAGGTAGCTAGGTTGAAGATATCTTCATAGGAGAGATGGTAGCTAGGTTGAAGATATCTTCATAGGAGAGAAGGTAGCTAGGTTGAAGATATCTTCATAGGAGAGAAGGTAGCTAGGTTGAAGATATCTTCATAGGAGAGATGGTAGCTAGGTTGAAGATATCTTCATAGGAGAGAAGGTAGCTAGGTTGAAGATATCTTCATAGGAGAGATGGTAGCCAGGCTGAAGATATCTTCATAGGAGAGATGGTAGCTAGGCTGAAGATATCTTCATAGGAGAGATGGTAGCTAGGCTGAAGATATCTTCATAGGAGAGATGGTAGCTAGGCTGAAGATATCTTCATAGGAGAGAAGGTAGCTAGGCTGAAGATATCTTCATAGGAGAGAAGGTAGCTAGAGAAGGTAGCTAGGCTGAAGATATCTTCATAGGAGAGAAGGTAGCTAGGCTAGGGAGATGGTTGAGCCACACCTCTTGAATTCTTCTCTTTCTGTCTTCCAATTCCTTCTCCATTTTCTCTCGACCAGAGTTCAGACATATAACGTTTGTACGTGAAAACTATGTGTGACTCGTTTCAGGCGTACAGTACGTATTTCACAGGAGATGCATTTTCTTCTTTTTTTCACCTTTATTTAACCAGGTAGGCCAGTTGAGAACACCTTTATTTAACCAGGTAGGCCAGTTGAGAACACCTTTATTTAACCAGGTAGGCTAGTTGAGAACACCTTTATTTAACCAGGTGGGCTAGTTGAGAACACCTTTATTTAACCAGGTAGGCTAGTTGAGTACACCTTTATTTAACCAGGTAGGCGAGTTGAGAACACCTTTATTTAACCAGGTAGGCTAGTTGAGAACACCTTTATTTAACCAGGTAGGCGAGTTGAGAACACCTTTATTTAACCAGGTAGGCTAGTTGAGAACACCTTTATTTAACCAGGTAGGCTAGTTCGGAACACCTTTATTTAACCAGGTAGGCTAGTTGAGAACACCTTTATTTAACCAGGTAGGCTAGTTGAGAACACCTTTATTTAACCAGGTAGGCTAGTTGAGAACACCTTTATTTAACCAGGTAGGCTAGTTGAGAACACCTTTATTTAACCAGGTAGGCTAGTTGAGAACACCTATATTTAACCAGGTAGGCTAGTTGAGAACACCTTTATTTAACCAGGTAGGCTAGTTGAAAACACCTTTATTTAACCACTTAGGCTAGTTGAGAACACCTTTATTTAACCAGGTAGGCTAGTTGAGAACACCTTTATTTTACCAGGTAGGCTAGTTGAGAACACCTTTATTTAACCAGGTAGGCTAGTTGAGAACACCTTTATTTAACCAGGTAGGCGAGTTGAGAAGACCTTTATTTAACCAGGTAGGCTAGTTGAGAACACATTTATTTAACCAGGTAGGCGAGTTGAGAACACCTTTATTTAACCAGGTAGGCTAGTTGAGAACACCTTTATTTAACCAGGTAGGCGAGTTGAGAACACCTTTATTTAACCAGGTAGGCTAGTTGAGAACACCTTTATTTAACCAGGTAGGCGAGTTGAGAACACCTTTATTTAACCAGGTAGGCTAGTTGAGAACACCTTTATTTAACCAGGTAGGCTAGTTCGGAACACCTTTATTTAACCAGGTAGGCTAGTTGAGAACACCTTTATTTAACCAGGTAGGCTAGTTGAGAACACCTTTATTTAACCAGGTAGGCTAGTTGAGAACACCTTTATTTAACCAGGTAGGCTAGTTGAGAACACCTTTATTTAACCAGGTAGGCCATTTGAGAACACCTTTATTTAGCAGGTAGGCTAGTTGAGAACAAGTTCTCATTTGCAACTGCGACCTGGCCAAGATAAAGCATAACAGTGTGAACAGACAACACAGACATGGAGTGAACAGACAACACACACATGGAGTAAACAATAAACAAGTCAATAACACAGTAGAAAAAAATAGAGTCTATATACATTGTGTGCAAAAGGCATGAGGAAGTAGGCGAACAATTACAATTTTGCACATTAACACTGGAGTGATAAATGATCAGATGGTCATTTACAGGTAGATATATTGGTGTGCAAAAGAGCAGAAAAGTAAATAAATATAAACAGTATGGGGAAGAGGTAGGTAAAATTGGGTGGGCTATTTATCAATAGACTATGTACAGCTGCAGCGATCGGTTAGCTGCTCAGATAGCAGATGTTTGAAGTTGGTGAGGGAGATAAAAGTCTCCAACTTCAGCGATTTTTGCAATTCGTTCCAATCACAGGCAGCAGAGAACTGGAACGAAAGGCAGCCAAATCAGGTGTTAGCTTTAGGGATGATCAGTGAGATACACCTGCTGGAGCGCGTGCTACGGGTGCGTGTAGCCATCGTGACCAGTGAACTGAGATAAGGCGGAGCTTTACCTAGCATGGACTTGTAGATGACCTGGAGCCAGTGGGTCTGGCGACGAATATGTAGCGAGGGCCAGCCGACTAGAGCATACAGGTCGCAGTGGTGGGTGGTATATGTATATATATATATATATATATATTATCAGAAATACCTTCTGGAACGTGTGAACTTTCATGTACCTTAATAACAAACCTATAAATACGAATGAAATTGTTAAATTACCAGCCTTATTGGTTTAGCCACAGAAAAAGACAGGGACCATGATTGGCTGAGATAATGAATGGGCTTGAAATGCGAGGAGATGATTGGTCTGCCATGTAGCATACTTCTGTCTATAACGTGAGCTGTTCAGTAATAGTGTTCATAGTATTTTCTACAGCGCCGTTTTTTTAACAGATATAACATTTATAAGATGGTACATACTACTACATAGGTTTTTCTGTGTTCACTCATACATAACATTTATAAGATGGTACATACTACTACATAGGTTTTTCTGTGTTCACTCATACATAACATTTATAAGGTGGTACATACTACTACATAGGTTTTTCTGTGTTCACTCATACATAACATTTATAAGATGGTACATACTACTACATAGGTTTTTCTGTGTTCACTCATACATAACATTTAGAAGATGGTACATACTACTACATAGGTTTTTCTGTGTTCACTCATACATAACATTTAGAAGATGGTACATACTACTACATAGGTTTTTCTGTGTTCACTCATACATAACATTTATAAGATGGTACATACTACTACATAGGTTTTTCTGTGTTCACTCATACATAACATTTATAAGATGGTACATACTACTACATAGGTTTTTCTGTGTTCACTCATACATAACATTTATAAGATGGTACATACTACTACATAGGTTTTTCTGTGTTCACTCATACATAACATTTATAAGATGGTACATACTACTACATAGGTTTTTCTGTGTTCACTCATACACAACAGGAGGGCTTGAGCTGCTGGCAGATCAAATACACAGCTGGAACGCTGATTCAGCTGTTTACACGTCCCAATAATTTGAAAGTTTGCTCAGAAAATCAGCAAATGCTTACTTCGATTTTAACCGTACACCGATTAAGATAGTAATGTGTTTACATGCTTTTTCCCGTACATAATCAGATTCATATCTAATTATTACACGGAACCCAAAACCGGCTGCGCGCGTACGCCATCGTGCATACATGTATTTTGTCCCCCTACAACCAAACGCGATCACAACACGCAGGTTAAAATATCAAAACACACTCTGAACCAATGACATTCATTTGGAGACAGGTCGAAAAAAGCATTTAACAATTATGGCAATTTAGCTAGTTATCTGTTTCTAGCTAATTTGTCTTGGGTATATAAACATTAGGTTGTTATTTTACCTGAAATGCACAAGGTCCTCTACTCCGAAAATTAATCCACACATAAAACGGTCAACCGAATCGTTTCTAGTCATCTCTACTCATTCCAGGCTTTTACTTATATGGTGATTGGCATCTAAACTTTCATAGTATTACCATGACAACCAGCAACACAGTTCGTCTTTCAATCACCCACGTGGGTATAACCAATGAGGAGATGGCACGTGGCTACCTGCTTCTATAAACCAATGAGGAGATGGCACGTGGGTACCTGCTTCTATAAACCAATGAGGAGATGGGAGAGGCAGGACTTGCAGCGCGATCTATGTCAGAAATAGAAAGGAGTTCTATTTTAGCCCTTGGCAACGCAGACTCTCGAGCAGTGTGGGTGCAATAATTGAATAACATAAATTTCTACATTTATTTTGCAACGCGAAATAGGGTATTATTGGGTATTAATGGTCAGGGTATTAGTGTGCATTGAAACATACTCAATTAAAAAATGAAGTGGAACTGGCTTTGAGTTGATGTTGAGGGCCCTAGACAAATAAAAAGACAAGAGAATAAAAGAGGTCGTATGAGAGTGGGAAAGTTGTAGGAGAGGGGGAAAGTCGTATGAGAGTGGAAAAGTTGTAGGAGAGGGGGAAGGTTGTAGGAGAGGCGGAAGGTTGGAGGAGAGGGGGAAAGGTTGGAGGAGAGGGGGAAAGCTGAAAGAGAGGGGGAAGGTTGTAGGAGAAGGGGAAGGTTGGAGGAGAGGGGGAAGGTTGGAGGAGAGGGGGAAGGTTGGAGGAGAGGGGGAAAGTTGGAGGAGAGGGGGAAGGTTGGAGGAGAGGGGGAAAGCTGGAGGAGAGGGGGAAGGTTGTAGGAGATGGGGAAGGTTGGAGGAGAGGGGAAAGCTGGAGGAGAGGGGAAAGCTGGAGGAGAGGGGGAAAGCTGGAGGAGAGGGGGAAGGTTGTAGGAGAGGGGGAAGGTTGGAGGAGAAGGGGAAGGATGGAGGAGAGTGGAAAGCTGGAGGAGAGGGGGAAAGCTGGAGGAGAGGGGGAAGGTTGGAGGAGAGGGGGAAAGCTGGAGGAGAGGGGGAAGGTTGGAGGAGAGGGGGAAGGTTGGAGGAGAGGGGAAAGTTGGAGGAGAGGGGAAAGTTGGAGGAGAGGGGGAAAGCTGGAGGAGAGGGGGAAAGCTGGAGGAGAGGGTGAAGGTTGTAGGAGAGGGGGAAGGTTGGAGGAGAGGGGGAAAGTTGGAGGAGAGGGGGAAAGCTGGAGGAGAGGGGGAAGGTTGGAGGAGAGGGGGAAAGCTGGAGGAGAGGGGGAAAGCTGGAGGAGAGGGGGAAGGTTGTAGGAGAGGGGGAAGGTTGGAGGAGAGTGGAAAGCTGGAGGAGAGAGGGAAAGCTGGAGGAGAGGGGGAAGGTTGTAGGAGAGGGGGAAGGTTGGAGGAGAGGGGGAAAGCTGGAGGAGAGGGGGAAAGCTGGAGGAGAGGGTGAAGGTTGTAGGAGAGGGGGAAGGTTGGAGGAGAGGGGGAAAGTTGGAGGAGAGGGGGAAAGCTGTGGGAGAGGGGGAAGGTTGTAGGAGAGGGGAAGGTTGGAGGAGAGGGGCAAAGCTGGAGGAGAGGGGGAAGCTGGAGGAGAGGGGGAAGGTTGTAGGAGAGGGGGAAGGTTGGAGGAGAGGGGGAAGGATGGAGGAGAGGGGAAAGCTGGAGGAGAGGGGGAAAGCTGGAGGGGAGGGGGAAGGTTGGAGGAGAGGGGGAAAGCTGGAGGAGAGGGGGAAAGCTGGAGGAGAGGGGGAAGGTTGGAGGAGAGGGGGAAAGTTGGAGGAGAGGGGGAAAGCTGGAGGATAGGGGGAAGGTTGGAGGAGAGGGGGAAAGTTGGAGGAGAGTGGGAAAGCTGGAGGAGAGGGGAAGGTTGTAGGAGAGGGGGAAGGTTGGAGGAGAGGGGCAAAGCTGGAGGAGAGGGGGAAAGCTGGAGGACAGGGGAAGGTTGTAGGAGAGGGGAAGTTTGGAGGAGAGGGGAAGCTGGAGGAGAGGGGGAAAGCTGGAGGAGAGGGGGAAAGCTGGAGGAGAGGGGGAAGGTTGTAGGAGAGGGGGAAGGTTGGAGGAGAGGGGGAAGGTTGGAGGAGAGGGGGAAAGTTGGAGGAGAGGGGGAAAGCTGGAGGATAGGGGGAAGGTTGTAGGATTGGGGGAAGGTTGTAGGATAGGGGGAAGGTTGGAGGAGAGGGGGAAGGATGGAGGAGAGGGGGAAAGCTGGAGGAGAGGGGGAAAGTTGGAGGAGAGGGGAAAGTTGGAGGAGAGGGGGAAAGCTGGAGGAGAGGGGGAAGGTTGTAGGAGAGGGGGAAGGTTGGAGGAGAGGGGGAAGGATTGAGGAGAGGAGGTGGTTGGAGGAAGAGGGGAAGATTGGAGGAGGAGGGGGAGGATGGAGGAGAGGGGGAAGGTTGTAGGAGAGTGGGAAGGTTGTAGGAGAGGGGGAAGGTTGTAGGAGAGGGGGAACGATTGAGGAGAGGGGAAAGCTGGAGGAGAGGGGGAAAGCTGGAGGGGAGGGGGAAGGTTGGAGGAAAGGGGGAAAGCTGGAGGAGAGGGGGAAGGTTGTAGGAGAGGGGAAAGGTTGTAGGAGAGGGGAAAGGTTGTAGGAGAGGGGAAAGGTTGGAGGAGAGGGGGAAAGCTGGAGGAGAGGGGAAGGTTGTAGGAGAGGGGGAAGGTTGTAGGAGAGGGGCAAAGCTGGAGGAGAGGGGGAAAGCTGGAGGACAGGGGGAAGGTTGTAGGAGAGGGGGAAGGTTGGAGGAGAGGGAAAGCTGGAGGAGAGGGGGAAAGCTGGAGGAGAGGGGGAAAGCTGGAGGAGAGGGGGAAGGTTGTAGGAGAGGGGGAAGGTTGGAGGAGAGGGGGAAGCTGGAGGAGAGGGGGAAGGTTGTAGGATAGGGGGAAGGTTGGAGGAGAGGGGTAAGGTTGGAGGAGAGAGGGAAAGCTGGAGGAGAGGGGGAAGGTTGGAGGAGAGGGTGGAAAGCTGGAGGAGAGGGGGAAGGTTGGAGGAGAGGGGGAAGCTGGAGGAGAGGGGGAAAGCTGGAGGAGAGGGGGAAGGTTGTAGGAGAGGGGATAGGTTGTAGGAGAGGGGGAAGGTTTGAGGAGAGGGGAAAGCTGGAGGAGAGGGGGAAAGCTGGAGGAGAGGGGGAAGGTTGTAGGAGAGGGGGAGGTTGGAGGAGAGGGGGAAGGATTGAGGAGAGGGGGAAGGTTGTAGGAGAGGGGGAAGGTTGTAGGAGAGGGGGATGTTGTAGGAGAGGGGGAAAGCTGGAGGAGAGGGGGAAAGCTGGAGGAGAGGGGGAAGGTTGTAGGAGAGGGGAAGGTTGTAGGAGAGGGGGAAGGATGGAGGAGAGGGGAAAGCTGGAGGAGAGGGGGAAAGCTGGAGGGGAGGGGGAAATTTGAGGAGAGGGGGAAAGCTGGAGGAGAGGGGGAAAGCTGGAGGAGAGGGGGAAAGCTGGAGGAGAGGGGAAAGGTTGTAGGAGAGGGGAAAGGTCGTAGGAGAGGGGGAAGGTTGGAGGAGAGGGGGAAAGTTGGAGGAGAGTGGGAAAGCTGGAGGAGAGGGGAAGGTTGTAGGAGAGGGGGAAGGTTGGAGGAGAGGGGCAAAGCTGGAGGAGAGGGGGAAAGCTGGAGGACAGGGGAAGGTTGTAGGAGAGGGGGAAGTTTGGAGGAGAGGGGAAGCTGGAGGAGAGGGGGAAAGCTGGAGGAGAGGGGGAAGGTTGTAGGAGAGGGGGAAGGTTGGAGGAGAGGGGGAAGGTTGGAGGAGAGGGGGAAGGTTGGAGGAGAGGGGGAAAGTTGGAGGAGAGGGGGAAAGCTGGAGGATAGGGGGAAGGTTGTAGGATAGGGGGAAGGTTGTAGGATAGGGGGAAGGTTGGAGGAGAGGGGGAAGGATGGAGGAGAGGGGGAAACCTGGAGGAGAGGGGGAAGGTTGTAGGAGGGGGGAAGGTTGTAGGAGAGGGGCAAAGTTGGAGGAGAGGGGGAAAGCTGGAGGAGAGGGGGAAGGTTGTAGGAGAGGGAGAAGGTTGGAGGAGAGGGGGTAGGATTGAGGAGAGGAGGTGGTTGGAGGAAGAGGGGAAGATTGGAGGAGGAGGGGGAGGATGGAGGAGAGGGGGAAGGTTGTAGGAGAGTGGGAAGGTTGTAGGAGAGGGGGAAGGTTGTAGGAGAGGGGGAATGATTGAGGAGAGGGGAAAGCTGGAGGAGAGGGGGAAAGCTGGAGGGGAGGGGGAAGGTTGGAGGAAAGGGGGAAAGCTGGAGGAGAGGGGGAAGGTTGTAGGAGAGGGGAAAGGTTGTAGGAGAGGGGAAAGGTTGTAGGAGAGGGGGAAGGTTGGAGGAGAGGGGGAAAGCTGGAGGAGAGGGGAAGGTTGTAGGAGAGGGGGAAGGTTGTAGGAGAGGGGCAAAGCTGGAGGAGAGGGGGAAAGTTGGAGGACAGGGGGAAGGTTGTAGGAGAGGGGGAAGGTTGGAGGAGAGGGGAAAGCTGGAGGAGAGGGGGAAAGCTGGAGGAGAGGGGGAAAGCTGGAGGAGAGGGGGAAGGTTGTAGGAGAGGGGGAAGGTTGGAGGAGAGGGGGAAAGCTGGAGGAGAGGGGAAGGTTGTAGGATAGGGGGAAGGTTGGAGGAGAGGGGTAAGGTTGGAGGAGAGAGGGAAAGCTGGAGGAGAGGGGGAAGGTTGGAGGAGAGGGTGGAAAGCTGGAGGAGAGGGGAAGGTTGGAGGAGAGGGGGAAGCTGGAGGAGAGGGGGAAAGCTGGAGGAGAGGGGGAAGGTTGTAGGAGAGGTGATAGGTTGTAGGAGAGGGGGAAGGTTTGAGGAGAGGGTCTGGAGGAGAGGGGGAAAGCTGGAGGAGAGGGGGAAGGTTGTAGGAGAGGGGGAGGTTGGAGGAGAGGGGGAAGGATTGAGGAGAGGGGGAAGGTTGTAGGAGAGGGGGAAGGTTGTAGGAGAGGGGGGATGTTGTAGGAGAGGGGGAAAGCTGGAGGAGAGGGGGAAAGCTGGAGGAGAGGGGGAAGGTTGTAGGAGAGGGGGAAGGTTGTAGGATCTCTCTGTCTCTGTCTCTCTCTCTCTCTCTCTCTGTCTCTCTCTCTCTCTGTCTCTGTCTCTCTCTGTCTCTCTCTGTCTCTGTCTCTCTCTGTCTCTCTCTCTCTCTCTCTCTCTCTCTCTCTCTCTCTCTCTGTCTCTCTCCTCTCTATCTCTCTGTCTCTGTCTCTCTCTCTCTCTCTCTGTCTCTCTCTCTCTCTCTGTCTCTCTCTCTGTCTCTGTCTCTTTCTCTCTCTCTGTCTCTCTCTGTCTCTGTCTCTTTCTCTCTGTCTCTCTCCCTCTCTCTCCCTCTCTTTCTCTGTCTCTCTCCCTCTCTCTCTGTCTCTCTCCCTCTCTCTCTCTCTCTCTCTGGCTCTCTATCACCTGTCTCTCTCTCCCTGTCTCTCTCTCCCTGTCTCTCTGTCTCTCTCTCCCTTTCTCTCTCCCGGTGTCTCTATCTCTATCTAATTTTCAATTTAATTTTAAGGGCTTTATTGTTATAGGAAACATGTGTTTACATTGCCAAAGCAGGTGACGTAGATAATAAACAAAAGTGAAATAAACAATACAAATTAATAGTAACATTACACTCACAAAAGTTCCACAAGAACAAAGACGTTTCAAATATCATGTTATGTCTATACACGGTATTGTAATGATGTGCAAATTGTTAAAGTACAAAGTGGAAAATAAATCAACATAAATATATGTTGTATTTACAAGTGTTTGTTCTTCACAACAGGTATTGCTGCTGTGATGTCACAATGTGCCATTTCACCCAATAGATATTTATCAAAATTGGATTTGTTTTCAAATTCTTTGTGGGTAATCATACATTTGGCAGTAGGTTAGGGTGTGCAGCTCAGTTTCCAGTTTTGTGGGCACATAGCCTGTCTTCTCTTGACAGAAGCTTGCTTGAGGGACTCTTCTCCAGGTTCATCTCTCTGTAGGGGGGGGAGGCTTTGTTATGGAAGGTTTGGGAATCGCTTCCATTTAGGTGGTTGTAGAATTTAACGCCTCTTTTCTGGACTTTGATAATTAGCAGGTATTGGCCTAATTCTGCTCTGCATGCATTATTTGGTGTTTTAGGTTGTAGGCTATTTTGGCAGAATTGTGCTTGTAGAGTCCCATATTGTGAATTCTTGGTTGGTGAGAGGACCCCAGACCTCACAACCATCAAGGGCAATGGGTTCTATAACTGATTCAAGTATTTTTAGCCAAATCCTAATAGGTATGTCGAAATTGATGTTCCTTTTGATGGCATAGAATGCCCTTCTTGCCTTGTCTCTCAGATCGTTCACAGCTTTGTGGAAGTTACCTGTGGCGCTGATGTTTAGGCCAAGGTATGTATAGTTTTTTGTGTGCTCTAGGGCAACAGTGTCTAGATGGAATTTGTATTTGTGGTCCTGGTGACTGGACCTTTTTTGGAACACCATTATTTTGGTCTTACTGAGATGTACTGTCAGGGCCCAGGTCTGACAGAATCTGTGCAGAAGATCTAGGTGCTGCTGTAGGCCCTCCTTGGTTGGTGACAGAAGCACCAGATCATCAGCAAACAGTAGACATTTGACTTCAGATTCTAGTAGGGTGAGGCCGGGTGCTGCAGACTGTTCTAGTGTCCTCACCAATTAGTTAATATATATGTCGAAGAGGGTTTGGGCTTAAGCTGCATCCCTGTCTCACCCCATGGCCCCGTGGAAATAAATGTGTTTTTTTGCCAATTTTAACCACACACTTGTGGTTTGTATACATGGATTTGATCATGTCTGATGTTTTTTCCACAACACCAATTTCCATCAATTTGTAAAGCACCCTCATGCCAAATTGAGTCAAAATCTTTTTTGCACAGATCAGAACTGCACCAACATAATCCTCCTTCCACCTCTCCTCTTTCTCTTTCCTCTTTCTCAACAAAGCATGAGAAGACATTGCCTTTGACTTTGTTTTGGTTTGTTTGGTTGTCAATTCGGGTGTGCAGGGTGAAAACGTGGTCTGTTGTACGGTAATTTGGTAAAAAAAAGCCAATTTGACATTTGCTCAGTACATTGTTTTCATTGAAGAAATGTACGAGTCTGTTGTTAATGATAATGCAGTGGATTTTCCCAAGGTTACTGTTGACCAAGAGTTTAAGTATATTGGGGTAGATGTTTTAGTATAGCCAATTGGAATGTGTTGTCTGTATATTTGATCATTTCATTAAGGATACCATCAACACCACAGGCCTTTTTGGGTTGGAGGGTTTTTATTTTGTCCTGTAACTCATTCAATGTAATTGGAGAATCCAGTGGGTTCTGGTAGTCTTTAATAGTTGATTCTAAGATCTGTATTTGATCATGTATATGTTTTTGCTGTTTGTTCTTTGTTATAGAGACAAAAAGATTAGAGAAGTGGTTTACCCATACATCTCCATTTTGGATAGATAATTCTTTGTGTCTCTCTCGCTCTCACACTTTCACATTCTCTGTCTGTCTGTCTGTCTGTCTGTCTGTCTGTCTGTCTGTCTGTCTGTCTGTCTGTCTGTCTGTCTGTCTGTCTGTCTGTCTGTCTGTCTGTCTGTCTGTCTGTCTGTCTGTCTGTCTGTCTGTCTGTCTGTCTGTCTGTCTGTCTGTCTGTCTGTGTCACGCCTTGGTCTTAGTATTTTGTGTTTTAGTTAATTAGTTGGTCAGACCAGGGTGTGACATGGGTTTATTGTTTGTTGTATTTAGTGGGGTTTTTTAGTTCTTGGGATTGTAGCTGATTAGGGGTGTGTGTTTCATAGGTTTGGCTGCCTGAGGCGGTTCTCAATCAGAGTCAGGTGATTCTCGTTGTCTCTGATTGGGAACCGTATTTAGGTAGCCTGGGTTTCGCTTTGTATTTCGTGGGTGATTGTTCCTGTCTCTGTGTTAGTTTCACCAGTCAGGCTGTAATAGGTTCCGTTTTGTTGTTTTGTATTTATTCGTTATTTCATGTATAGTTTCGTTATTTGTTTTCACTATTAAACATGAGTAACAAACACGCTGCATTTCGGTCCGACTCTCTTTTGACAAACAAAGAACGTCGTTACAGTCTGTCTGTGTCTCTCTCTCTCTCTCTCTCTCTCTCGCACACACACACTCTCTGTCTCTCTCTCTGTCTCGCTCTCTCTCTCACACACACACACCCTCTCACTCTCTCTCACACACACACACACACACACACACACACACACACACACACACACACACACACACACACACACACACACACACACACACACACACACACACACACACACACACACACACACACACACACACACACACACACACACAAAGATTTGAGAAGTGGTTTATCCATACATCTTTGTTTTGGATAGATAACTCTTCGTGTTGTTGTTTGTTTAGTGTTTTCCAATTTTCCCAGAAGTGGTTAGAGTCTATGGATTCTTCAATTACATTGAGCTGATTTCTGACATGCTGTTTCTTCTGTTTCCGTAGTGTATTTCTGTATTGTTTTTGTGATTCACCATGGTGAAGGCGTAGACTCAGGTTTTCTTGGTCACTATGTTTTTGGTTGAATCATTTTCTCAAGTTATTTCTTAGGTTTTTGTATTCTTCATCAAACCATTCATTTTTTTAGGTTGACTGGAAGGGATTGATTTTGATGTTGCTTAATAGATTGTTGGTACATTTCTACACTACATTCCTTCCATCTATAGCATTTCTTAATGTTACTCAGTTCCTTTGGCTTTGAAGCCTTATGATTGAATATTGCTCTGTTTAAGTAGACTGTGATTTTGCTGTGGTCTGATAGGGGTGTCAGTGGACTGACTGTGAACGCTCTGAGAGACTCTGGTTGAGGTCAGTGATAAAGTAGTCTACAGTACTACTGCCAAGAGATGAGCTATAGGGTGTACCTACCATAGGAGTCCCCTTGAAGCCAAACATTGACTATGTACATACCCAGCGTGCAACAGAGCTGCAGGAGTTGTAACCTGTTTTTGTTGGTTATGTTGTCATAGTTGTGCCTAGGGGGGCATATGGGGGAGGGAATGCTGTCACCTCCAGGCAGGTGTTTGTTCCCCTGTGTGCTGAGAGTGTCAAGTTCTGGTATTTAGGTCGCCACAGACTAGTACATGTCCCTGAGCTTGGAAATCATTTATTTCCCCCTGTAGGATGGAGAAAATGTCTTCATTAAAGTATGGGGATTTTAGTGGGGGGTTATAGGAGGACATTTTTCTCTGTTAAGATCATTTCATTTTGAATTTCTTGTCCAAGCTGGTCCTGCAAGCTGGTCCCCAAGACAGCAATACAATTAGACCCAACCAAATCTTGAGAAAAGAAAAGTATAATTACTTGAGACATTGGAAAGAATTCTTAAAAAAACAGAGCAAACTAGAATGCTATTTGGCCCTACACAGAGAGTACACAGCGGCAGAATACCTGACCACTGTGACTGACCCAAAATTAAGGAAAGCTTTGACTATGTACAGACTCAGCGAGCATAGCCTTGCTATTGAGAAAGGCCGCCGTAGGCAGACATGGCTCTCAAGAGAAGACAGGCTATGTGCTCACTGCCCACAACATGAGGTGGAAACTGAGCTGCACTTCCTAACCTCCTGCCCAATGTATGACCATATTAGAGAGACATATTTCCCTCAGATTACACAGATCCACAAAGAATTCGAAAACAAATCCAATTTTGAAAAACTCCCATATCTACTGGGTGAAATTCCACAGTGTGCCATCAGAGCAGCAAGATTTGTGACCTGTTGCCACAAGAACAGGGCAACCAGTGAAGAACAAACACCATTGTAAATACAACCCATATCTATGCTTATTTATTTTATCTTGTGTCCTTTACCATTTGTACATTGTTAAAACACTGTATATATATATATATATAAATATAATATGACATTTGTAATGTCTTTATTGTTTTGAAACTTCTGTATGTGTGATGTCTACTGTTAATTTTTATTGTTTATTTCACTTTATATATTATATACCTTACTTGCTTTGGCAATGTTAACACATGTTACCCATGCCAATAAAGCCCCTTGAATTGAAATTGAATTGAATTGACAGAGAGACAAAGAGAGGGAGACAGAGAGAGGGAGACAGGGAGACAGAGAGAGAGATAGAGACAGAGAGAGAGACAGAGAGAGAGAGAGAGAGAGAGAGAGAGAGAGAGACAGAGAGAGAGAGAGAGAGAGAGAGAGAGAGAGAGACAGAGAGAGACAGAGACAGACAGAGAGAGAGAGAGAGAGACAGAGAGAGACAGAGAGAGACAGAGAGAGACAGAGACAGAGAGAGACAGAGAGAGAGAGAGACAGAGAGAGAGAGAGAGAGAGAGAGAGAGAGAGAGAGAGAGAGAGACAGAGAGAGACAGAGAGAGACAGAGAGAGAGAGAGAGAGAGAGACAGAGAGAGACAGAGAGAGACAGAGAGAGACAGAGAGAGACAGAGAGACAGAGAGAGAGGAGAGTTGGAAGGAGGATTATGTTGGTGCAGCTCCTACTGTGCCGGTTGGCTCTATAGGTCCATGTATCATCTGTCAGTTCTTTAAGGTTAAACTGGGAAAAAGTATTCAAAATAACACTGAAGACAAGTACAACAGGGTCAAAGCAGCAGGCCTGACATTTCCAAAACCTCCTGTCTGATACACACACGCATGTGTGTGTGTGTGTGTGTGTGTGTGTGTGTGTGTGTGTTTGTGTTTGTGTTTGTGCGTGTCAGCAAGCATTAAAAAATATAATATATGAATCAAATTTAGTTTACTTACTATTTACTTTGTAAATTGCAGATGTTCAAAGTTCAATTGTTTACTTTGTCCTTCAAATGTACTCCCACTCTGTCCATTTACACAAACTCTGAAATATCAATGTCTAACCTCTTATCTCTCTCCTCTGCTCCAGCCTCTCCTACATAATGTCTAACCTCCTCTCTCTCTCCTCTGCTCCAGCCTCTCCTACATAATGTCTAACCTCCTCTCTCTCTCCTCTGCTCCAGCCTCTCCTACCTCTCCTATAATGTCTAACCTCTCCTACATAATGTCTAACCTCCTCTCTCTCTCCTCTGCTCCAGCCTCTCCTACATAATGTCTAACCTCCTCTCTCTCTCCTCTGCTCCAGCCTCTCCTACATAATGTCTAACCTCCTCTCTCTCTCCTCTGCTCCAGCCTCTCCTACATAATGTCTAACCTCCTCTCTCTCTCCTCTGCTCCAGCCTCTCCTACATAATGTCAAACCTCCTCTCTCTCTCCTCTGCTCCAGCCTCTCCTACATAATGTCTAACCTCCTCTCTCTCTCCTCTGCTCCAGCCTCTCCTACATAATGTCTAACCTCCTCTCTCTCTCCTCTGCTCCAGCCTCTCCTACATAATGTCTAACCTCCTCTCTCTCTCCTCTGCTCCAGCCTCTCCTACATAATGTCTAACCTCCTCTCTCTCTCCTCTGCTCCAGCCTCTCCTACATAATGTCTAACCTCCTCTCTCTCTCCTCTGCTCCAGCCTCTCCTACATAATGTCTAACCTCCTCTCTCTCTCCTCTGCTCCAGCCTCTGCTCCAGCCTCCTACATAATGTCAAACCTCCTCTCTCTCTCCTCTGCTCCAGCCTCTCCTACATAATGTCTAACCTCCTCTCTCTTCTCTGCTCCAGCCTCTCCTACATAATGTCTAACCTCCTCTCTCTCCTCTGCTCCAGCCTCTCCTACATAATGTCTAACCTCCTCTCTCCCCCCTCCAATCCCAGTCATCCAGTCCTTTCCATCGTCAGCCCATTGGCTGGCCTCCTCCTGCTCAGTAGCCATGATGCTTAGCAGCTCTGTCGAGGTGCCCAGTCCCGGCCACGGCGGCATGTCCGGTCTCTCCGTGACGAGGGCGGCAACGTCGGGGAACGTCGTCCGGTCCTCCAGTATCTCGGGAGCCGTGTACAGCCTGGAGAAGAGTCCCGGCAGTGGCGGTGGGCCGGGAGAGGCGGGAACGCTGACCGGGAACAAGAAGAGACGATCCAGCCTTGGAGCCAAGATGGTGGCCATTGTGGGGCTGTCGCAGTGGAGCAAGAGTACCCTGCAGCTCAACCAGCAAGGTCAGTTTCACTGTGGTTTCACTGTTTTAAATGGGTTGTTTTGTGAGTTGCTGACGGCCATTTTGGGGCAGTGGAGTTATAATAGAAGGAGGGTCCTGTTGCTCAACCAGTAAGGTCAGTTTCACTGTGGTTTCACTGTTTTAAATGGGTTGCTGACGGCCATTTTGGGGCAGTGGAGCTACAGTAAAAGTAGAGTCCTGTTGCTCAACCAACAAGGTGGGAGAAATCACAGGTGAACACAGTACATCATTCTTATTGATGAGGCTGTTGTTCGTACTCGGGCTTGGATGAGCACTCTTCCTCACTTTCCATCGCTCATGTTTTCTCTCTCTAGTTAATAATACTGTTCCATCTCCTTCCTTCCTTCCTTCCTTCCTTCCTTCCTTCCTTCCTTCCTTCCTTCCTTCCTTCCTTCCTTCCTTCCTTCCTTCCTTCCTTCCTTCCTTCCTTCCTTCCTTCCTTCCTTCCTTCCTTCCTTCCTTCCTTCCCTCCCTCCTTCCTTCCTTCCTTCCTTCCCTCCTTCCTTCCCACCCTCCTTCCCTCCTTCCTTCCTTCCTTGCATCCTTCCCTCCTTCCCTCCCTCCTTCCTTCCATCCTTCCTATGACCTCAGTCTACTCTCTCTTTCTCTTCTCCTTGTTGGGTAATACTGTACATGATATACTTCTGACCCTTGCTTGTTCCCTCCTTCCTCTGCTTAGAATCTCTCACCATTCCTGCTAGGTCAGAGCAGAATCTCTGGTGTTACGGTACAGAGTCAATGTGGAGGCTATATACAGGGGGTACCGGTACAGAGTCAATGTGGAGGCTATATACAGGGGGTACCGGTACAGAGTCAATGTTTGGGGGCACCGGTTCGTCGAGGTAATTGAGGTAATATGTACATGTAGGTAGAGTTATTAAAGTGACTATGTATAGATAATAACAGAGAGTAGCAGGGACTTAAAGGGGGTGTGGGGACAATGCAAATAGTCTGGGTAGCCATTTGATTAGATGTTCGGGAGTCTTATGGCTTTGGGGGTAGAAGCTGTTTAGAAGCCTCTAGACTTGGCGCTCCGGGTACCACTAGCCATGCGGTAGCAGAGAGAACAGTCTATGACTGGGGTGGCTGGAGTCTTTGACAATTTTTAGGGCCTTCCTCTGACACCGACTGGTATAGAGGTCCTAGATGGCAGGAAGCTTGGCCCCAGTGATGTACTGGACTACCCTCTGTAGTGCCTAGCGGTCAGAGGCCGAGCAGTTGCCATACCAGGCAGTGATGCTTGCACATTGTAAAACACACTACTGTTTTGGGGCAGAAGAGCTCCTAGTTACCCTACCCAATCGCCGTCCTACCTCCCCCTATCCCCTTCTCAATCTTACACTCGTTCTTGGCTTCGTTTACTTCCTGTTTGTCTGTGACATGCAAGTTGGCATTTATTGTCATGAATGTTGTTCTGGGGGTGATCACTGGCTGGCCCAGCCACAAAGTCATAAAATCTGATTTTAAACCTAACCCTAGCAGTTTTCACACACAGACACAATCTCTCTCTCTCTGTCTCTCTCTCTGTCTCTGTCTCTCTCTCTCTCTCTCTCTCTCTCTCTCTCTCTCTCTCTCTCTCTCTCTCTCTCTCTCTCTCTCTCTCTCTCTCTCTCTCTCTCTCTCTCTCTCTCTCTCTCTGTCTCAGCAGCCACATGTCTGGCTCAGGGAGCTGTTGATGTCTAAAGGGAGTTTCCCCTGGTTTCTTCAATAGAGAGAGCTAGAAGGTCTACATTTAGATATTCTCAGCTGCCAGAGGAACACAAAATCACATCCTCCTTGTCTCCTCCTTTCCTCCTTAGCCTAGTGGTTAGAGTGGAGGGGCGGCAGGTAGCCTAGTGGAGTCGAGGCAGGTAGCCTAGTGGTTAGAGTGTTGGGGCGGCAGGTAGCCTAGAGGTTAGAGTGGAGGGGCGGCAGGTAACCTAGTGGTTAGAGTGGAGGGGCGGCAGGTAGCCTAGTGGTTAGAGTGGAGGGGCGGCAGGTAGCCTAGTGGAGTGGAGGCAGGTAGCCTAGTGGTTAGAGTGTTGGGGCGGCAGGTAGCCTAGTGGTTAGAGTGGAGGGGCGGCAGGTAGCCTAGTGGTTAGAGTGGAGGGGCGGCAGGTAGCCTAGTGGTTAGAGTGTAGAGGAGGCAGGTAGCCTAGTGGTTAGAGTGTAGAGGAGGCAGGTAGCCTAGTGGTTAGAGTGGAGGGGCGGCAGGTAGCCTAGTGGTTAGAGTGGAGGGGCGGCAGGTAGCCTAGTGGTTAGAGTGGAGGGGCGGCAGGTAGCCTAGTGGTTAGAGTGTAGGGGCGGCAGGTAGCCTAGTGGTTAGAGTGTAGGGGAGGCAGGTAGCCTAGTGGTTAGAGTGGAGGGGTGGCAGGTAGTCCAGTGGTTAGAGTGGAGGGGCGGCAGGTAGCCTAGTGGAGTGGAGGGGCGGCAGGTAGCCTAGTGGTTAGAGTGGAGGGGTGGCAGGTAGCCTAGTGGTTAGAGTGTAGGGGCGGCAGGTAGCCTAGTGGTTAGAGTGGAGGGGCGGCAGGTAGCCTAGTGGTTAGAGTGGAGGGGTGGCAGGTAGTCCAGTGGTTAGAGTGGAGGGGCGGCAGGTAGCCTAGTGGAGTGGAGGGGCGGCAGGTAGCCTAGTGGTTAGAGTGGAGGGGTGGCAGGTAATCTAGTGGTTAGAGCTTTGGGACAGCAATTGAAAGGTTGCTGGATTGAATCCCTGAGCTGACAAGGTAGAAATCTGTCGTCCTGCCCCCTGAACAAGGCAGTTAACCCACTGTTCCACGGTAGGCCATCATTGTAAATAAGAATTTGTTCTTAACTGACTTGCCTAGTTAAATAAAGGTTACAGGGGGGGCATAAAGACAGAAACAAACAAACAAACAAACAACCCAAAGCCCATTTCCACTTTACTCCGTCATGTTTCATTAGTGAGGCCATTTTGATAAAGCTCTGTGACATTTCTCTCTCTGCCAGGCTCTCTCGGTGTGTAATTCATAAGAAACCAATCAGGTTGAGCGTTGCTGTAGAGGCTCCCAGTGACAGATCCACTGATTGGTTGATGGGGTAGGTCAGATCAAGTAGCACCCTGGGGCTGTTTCCTGATTCGCCCGATCGATCACATTTAGGATTTTAGTAATTTAGCAGACACTTTTATCCAGAACAACTTACAGTTATTGCATCATCATCTTCAGATAGCAAGAACCACATATCTCACTCATAGTAAGTGCAGTCGTGGCCAAAAGTTTTGAGAATGACACAAATATTAATTTTCACAAAGTCTGCTGCCTCAGTTTGTATGATGGCAATTTGCATATACTCCAGATATTATGAAGAGTGATCAGATGAATTGCAATTAATTGCAATGTCCCTTTTTGCCATGAAAATGAACTGAATCCAAAAACATTTCCACTGCATTTTCAGCCCTGCCACAAAAGGACCAGCTGACATCATGTCAGTGAGTGTTGACGAGGACTGGAATGCTGGAGATCATGCTGACTGAGTTTGAATAAAAGACTGGAAGCTTCAAAAGGATGGTGGTGCTTGGAATCATTGTTCTTCCTCTTGTCAACCATGGTTACCTGCAAGGAAACACGTGCCGTCATCATTGCTTCACACAAAAAGGGCTTCACAGGCAAGGATATTGCTGCCAGTAAGATTGCACCGAAATCAAACATTTATCGGATCATCAAGAACTTCATTGAGAGCGGTTCAATTGTTGTGAAGAAGGCGTCAGGACGCCAAAGAAAATCCAGCAAGCGCCAGGACCGTCTCCTTAATTAAGTTGATTCAGCTGCTGGATCAGGGCACGACCAGTACAGAGCTTGCTCAGGAATGGCAGCACGCAGGTGTGAGTGCATCTGCACGCACAGTGAGGCAGAGACTTTTGGAGGATGGACTGGTGTCAAGAAGGGCAGCAAAGAAGCCACTTCTCTCCAGGAAAAACATCAGGGACAGACTGATATTCTGCAGAAGGTATTGGACTGCTGAGGACTGGGGTAAAGTCATTTTCTCTGATGAATCCCCTTTCCGATTGTTTGGGGCATCTGGAAAAAAGCTTGTCTGGAGAAGACAAGG